>NW_027501569.1:0-19412 GCF_021521415.1 Bidens hawaiensis | reverse complement strand
GTACATCTGGGGGACACTGTTAACCCAGTACTGTACCTGTTCCGGGGGCAATGTTAACCCAGAAATACTTCTCCAGACTCAGATTGTGATGTCGTTTAGAGTTCTATTGTCACAATTTCTATTAGTCGTTTTCTCATTTTGCGTGCCTACGCACGAATATTCGTTTTATGTTTCAAAAATGAGTTTGGTCACACACGACCCGAAAATAGTGGTTGTCTGATAATTTAATTCAAAAGTGAAATTATAGCTCGGTTTAGACGTCCCGATTGGCCGCGGGACTCGTTTCCGTCTTTGGGCGTACCGGAAAACCGTTAAAATCGGTTAAAAATACCCAAATCATCCGACTTATTTTCGGATGATTCATTTTTACTTGTTTAACTCAATTATATGAAAATAGACCATTTTTAAGGTTTTTATACACCAGTCAGCTCGCTTAAGCGAACTTCACCGGTTTACGCGTTTTAACTTTAAAAGTTTGATAATCAGCACGATTAATTATCCGTTTACTCTCGGATCTTGAAATTTTGCACAAATCACTTTTTAATAGTGGGGAATTTTATAAAAATATTTCCAGAATTAATTCTTATATTTAAAATTTATTTATCTATTTTTAAACACCATTTAAACACTAAATATGTCGTAAATACCAAACGACCTTAGAAAAATCCCAAGTTTTTCCTGGATGTCCCCTGCCATCTACATAGTCCCCTGTAATTTTTCCAGAACCAAAATCTTCTTTTACATGCCCTTTTTCCAAAACCGAGCTAGAAATCCCTAGAACTCGTTTTAACCGAAAAGCCTACTTAGACTTCTCCAACGGACCTCATATTTTGTGTGTGACTTATACATGATATGAAAAACTTATCTGAAATTTTCCAGAATTTTTAATGATATTTAACTATTTTTCACCATTTTTGGCCAAAACCGAGCATTAAATTCACCAAATATTCATCCTTTATCCAAAAATTACCAAATATTCACAGAACTCATCTTTTCATGTGTTTAACACCTCTGTAAAATTTCATTACCTAACTCTAAAGCATCAACAATCTGTCCAAATTTCCCAAAACCGAACATAACCGAATATACCTTTCGTTTTCCGCCACTACAAGCTACAAAACTCATCTTTCCGCCTTATCTACCACTAAATACAGAGCCTACATACAACATACCACAATACCATGCAAGTTACACTCACGATCAAGCCATTTCTTTCATGGTTACGGTTATGATACTAAAAACAAAGATTTAACCGTAAAAATTCGTTTTTGATTCGTTTAGCTCATTTCTTGGACCAAGATCCCTGTGTATAACCCGTATACATCACTTGATCATGCAAGAATCGGTTTTCATCTTTGAAACCTCATTTTCTTGCAAACAAACTCAAGAAACGAAGATGGAAACGTGATTATCTCGATTCTTTACCTTGTTTTCTTGCTAATTATCTCGGGTTTTGGATCATGATCTTGAGAGGATTGATGAATCTTTGAGAGAGTTGATTGAAAAAAGAAAAAAAAAGAAAATGAGGGCCATGGAGGCCGATCGGAAATGTTAATGGGGTGGGGTGGGACCCACAAGTTCATTCTTGGCCACAAACTTGGATTTCCGAAATCTGGATAATGTTTTGGATAATCTGGTTCAGTTCGTTTCTCGGTTAAATGTTAATTCGGCTTAAAACGAGGCTAAAACGGTCGTTTTTGGTTCTAAAAATTGAAATTTATATAAAACCGATTTAAAAACTTAATCCATGACATTTATTAACTTAAAACGTCATATTATTAGTTATTACGCATCTTTTTCGGCTTGATCGATCGTCTCTTGCTCGGTTTGGTATTAAAGGTTTCGTTTAATGTACCGACGTACTATTAAATCGAAATCCTTTTTCTGTGCTTTAATCCACTTATCCCGAAGCTTTAATACTTCGTAACATCACTAAATATCATATATCTCGTCTATAAATTGAACCCTCGATTCATTCGGGTTTCAATAACTATCGATCGTTTGATCGCATATTCAATACGGTGAATTATATATTCACGTACAATCAATACAATGAACCATATATTCTCGTATAATTACCATGGTAACTCTTGTTCCCGACATTACATATGACGTAACTAACGTCTACCGGTTAGGGTATACCTGGTTTCGTCGGAATCGTTACACTGTCAGGTTAAAAATAAAGGTACGAATATTATATATCGAAGATGTATGAATATTTCAAATGAATACTTGTCGGGGCTGTGAACGATCTTCGGATATTGCACGTGTCGACAAGGGGTATGGTTTGTTAAATGAATGAGGTAAAGAATGCCTAGAGTGTTCTTATGTTATAATGTAATTATTGTATATGTGAAGTATGTGTATATAGGTACACGAATGGCATGTGAGTTCTACGTTCGACATAGTAAGTTAGGATGGCAAATCCCTCTAGCTTCTGTCGGACATAGACTCGGCTGGTGATGGCGTAGTTAAGGACTGCGAGCCTTATACGTGAAGTAGATGATATATGTAAACGTAGATAAGGACTGCGAACCTTATACGTAATGTAGATAGGCGTCAGCATAGGAAAGGACTGTGAACCTTATACGTGCTGATTTTGTAGCATAGAGGAGGACTGCGAACCTCGTACGTGCTATGAATTAGGTTGCAACATAGGGAAGGACTGCAAACCTTGTACGTGTTGTGGATGTATTACAGCATAGGAAAGGACTGTGAACCTTATACGTGCTGTATTTGTAGCATAGGGGAGGACTGCGAACCTCGTACGTGCTATGAATTAGGTTGCAACATAGGGAAGGACTGCGAACCTTGTACGTGTTGTGGATGTACTATGGTATAGGGAAGGACCGCGATCCTTGTACGTACCATTAATGGTGAACATAGGTAAGGACTGCGAACCTTGTACGTGTTCACGACCTTGAGTACAGGTATAGACGGTGAACTATGAACGTACTCTCGGTAGACTGAGGTTAGTGATTGTAGATATGTATGTATGTATGGTAGCAAGTATGTATGTAGAACAGAAGGGTAACTAGTGAAGTATGGATATGTATCTACGGATATGTATGTATGTGTATGAATTGTATGGCGTTCGATTAACTAGAACTCACTCAGCGTAGCTGACTTTTAGTATGCACGCAGGTGAGCTGATTATAGAGTTAGCATGAGGATGACACACGGCATGGATTGAACGGCTGGCATCTGAAGAAAGAAGTAAAGATGTTTTAAATATAAAGTTTTGTGTTATGGTATCAAAGAAAAGATTTAATGTTTTGTAACAAATGATTGATGTTTTATATTTCGCGAAAAGTTTTAATAAACTCTGATTTGAATAACTGTGTTTATGAGTAAATCCGACGCTAAAGTAGGGTCACCGGGTTCGGGGCCTTACAAGTTGGTATCAGAGCAAAGTTCGAGAGATTTAAGCATCCTACATGCTTAGACTCGAACAGAGTATGGGATTTAAGTAAGAAAGGAAAGAAGATGCCAGTTCAAGAATGCCATGTGTCGCTCAAGCAAGGTCCGTAAAGGTAAAGTGTATGATTAAATGATATATGTTAATGAGAAAGGAAAGATATGTGACGATAAGGATAGAAGTAATTGATTGTTTGATTTGACTAACTGCTTAAGTATGACCAGCACAAATAGACTCATAAAGGGAAGTGTATAGGACACGGAAAGCAACGTGATCAGCTAGTCACAGCTGGCCACTGTTATTACATGTTAGCCTTGCTATCCTTGTACTAAATAGTTCCTTGAGTGATGATGTTTGTGTTGTCCCTTTTAGAATACTGATGCCTGGAGCTGGAGAATTTGTGGGAACTGGGGGTCGCACTGGACGTCGTGGCAGGCCTCGTCTTGTCCGGCAACCCTCGGTAGAAGAAGCTTCCCACACCGAAGATGAAGGAAGCGCCGCTGGAGGAGACCAGAACAACAACGAAGAAGTTCAACTTAGCCCTGCAGTTCAAGCAGCCATTGTTCAAGCTGTAGTTGCTGCTGTGAAGAACCTGAATCCCGAAGGATCTGCTGGAAGCCGTGAACGAACTGCTGAAGGGGCGGGTGGTGATGGTAGGAAGGATGGGGAAGGAGAAAGAGGGGCCTCGAGTGAGGATAAGTCTGTGAAAGTCGATGACAGGAGAAGAGGCCAAGGTGGCTGCAACTATAAGTCCTTCAAAGGATGCGACCCGCCAAAGCTGACTGGTTTGGGAGACGCAATCGCTACTCTCCAATGGATAGCCACTATGGACAAGGTTATCCGCATTAGCAAATGCCGTCTCGACCAAGCTGTGGGTTATGCTACTCAGTCATTTGAGGAAGAAGCTATGTATTGGTGGGAAGGTGTGGAGCAGAGAAAGACTAGGGATGAGATCAAGGCGTTGAGATGGGACGATCTGAAGGAGTTGGTGAAGAAAAAGTTCTGCGCAGATGCCGAGGTTGAAAGGACGGAGATGAAGTTCCTGAATTTAAAGGCCGGTATGATGACGCATCGTGAGTATACTACTGAATTCAACCGACTATCTAGGTTGGTGCCTGATATGGTTGACACTGAGGTCAAAAGAATCAAATGTTATGTGAGGGGATTGCCACAAAAAGTCCGCATGTTGGTCAGGGCAAATAAACCTGCTACTTTTGACTCTGCTGTTGAACTTGCAGAAGTGGTTTATGCTGACCTGGCTGAGGACGATGTGGTGGTGGGGGAAAAGAAGGAGAAGAAATGGGCTACCTCTGCTAAGCGGTCTGGCGAGATGGTGACAACAACTGATGAGAGGAAGGCCAAGGTTGGGAACAAGGATGCGTGTAAGACGTGTGGGCGAGTGCACCCGGGGGAATGCAGGATTGGGACAGACAGGTGCTATCGGTGCGGAAAGGGTGGGCATTACTCTCGAGACTGCCCTGATCGTCCAAAGTGCTACAAATGCGGAAAAGCTGACCACATGGCTAGGGATTGCAAGGAATCAGGGGCGGGAGGTGCGGAAAGATAAAGATTTGGGGAAACTGCAGAGAGGAACGCTTGATGAAGGAATAATTGTTCATGCAATGGTTTTATTAAGTTGCTTTTGCTTAAGGACTTGTTGTGTGTTAAGGTTTAAAACTTATGGTTATCAGTGACGTGTAATATATTGAGTAGGTTATGAATGATTATTATGTTATGATGAAATGTTGTTTTAGACAATAGAGTTAAAAGTACTAATCGAAGCCCTTGGAGGTATGAGATGAGTTGTGGTACATCGAGGGTCTCATGGACAAGCTACCTTAAATAGCTAAAACACATGACCACCATTCGATGACTGCAAAGTCGGAAGTAAGAAGGATAACTCAGAAAGCGAAGGCGATTCAATAAAGCGTGTAAATATAAGAAGTTTTTCTTTTATAGAGAATAAGTTAGGTTTCGGGGACGAAACCTCTTTAAGGAGGGAAGACTTGTAACATCCCGAAATTTCCAAAATGATATTAATTATATTACTTAATAATAGAGGGAAAGTTGACTCGGGTTCGGGAAATAAATAATAGAGTAGGAGTTGGTATGAGTCGGGCTAGTGTTGGATTAATGGAGACGGGTTAAATGAGAATGGGCCTTAGGTCCATGGGATTTCAGGGATATAAATATCCCCTAAACCCAAAAATATCTTCATTTCCTTACTTTCTACACACACACTCCAAAAACACACACACCATCTACACCGCCGCCGGGCCGAGGAGAGGAACGGGCAGATCCGAGAGAGAGAGAGAGCGATTAGTTGTGTTAACAAGTTAAACGAGATCCAAACAAGCTCAAAAAGGTATGATTCTTGATCTTTGAAGTTTAAAGATCCAAGCTTTTTAGTGTATAAACGATCGAAAATGGTCGGGAAGCGTAGTGGGTGATATTGAACCATAGCAAGGGTGTTAAAATCGCTCAAAATGCTGGACAGAAACCGAACAGCGGCTGATCTGGGCAACTTCGCCTGCAACTGGGCAACTTCGCCTTCAAAGAGATGAACTTCGCCTGCAAGCTAAGTTCACCTGATGAACTTCGCTTGCAAGCTAAGTTCGCCTGATGGCAACTTCGCTGTAAAGTTAAGTTCGCCTAACTGGTAACTTCGCCTGAGGCCAAGTTCGCCTGATGACAACTTCGCCTGAAGCCAAGTTCGCCTGCTGGCAACTTCGCTGTAAATCTAAGTTCGCCTAGCTGGTAACTTCGCCTAAAGCTAAGTTCGCCTAAAGTTTAACTTCGCCTAAAGCCGAGTTCGATTAGGAAATAAATTAAAAGCGATAAGTAAAAGTAAGCTAATACTAGGCCACCAGATTAGATCAGGCGAGTATTGATACGTGTAACTTGTACAGTCAGCCGAGCTCAGTTAAAGAAGGGATTTACAGCTATCAGAAGAAAGAAGCAGAGTTCAGGTGAGTTTCTAGCCCCATTCCTTGTTATGTTTTCGGGGCTGTGTGCATACTCGATGTGTTGTTAATACATATATCCTAAGTGATAAGTGTATGTCATATGTGATATGTGTGATAGATATGAATGATTGCTTGTCGGTACGCGAACGATCTTCGGATATTGCGCGTACTGTCAGGTTAAAAATAAAGGTACGAATATTATATATCGAAGATGTATGAATATTTCAAATGAATACTTGTCGGGGCGTGAACGATCTTCGGATATTGCACGTGTCGACAAGGGGTATGGTTGTTAAATGAATGAGGTAAAGAATGCCTAGAGTGTTCTTATGTTATAATGTAATTATTGTATATGTGAAGTATGTGTATATAGGTACACGAATGGCATGTGAGTTCTACGTTCGACATAGTAAGTTAGGATGGCAAATCCCTCTAGCTTCTGTCGGACATAGACTCGGCTGGTGATGGCGTAGTTAAGGACTGCGAGCCTTATACGTGAAGTAGATGATATATGTAAACGTAGATAAGGACTGCGAACCTTATACGTAATGTAGATAGGCGTCAGCATAGGAAAGGACTGTGAACCTTATACGTGCTGATTTTGTAGCATAGGGGAGGACTGCGAACCTCGTACGTGCTATGAATTAGGTTGCAACATAGGGAAGGACTGCGAACCTTGTACGTGTTGTGGATGTATTACAGCATAGGAAAGGACTGTGAACCTTATACGTGCTGTATTTGTAGCATAGGGGAGGACTGCGAACCTCGTACGTGCTATGAATTAGGTTGCAACATAGGGAAGGACTGCGAACCTTGTACGTGTTGTGGATGTACTATGGTATAGGGAAGGACCGCGATCCTT
Organism: Bidens hawaiensis; assembly: GCF_021521415.1. Classification (NCBI taxonomy): domain Eukaryota; kingdom Viridiplantae; phylum Streptophyta; class Magnoliopsida; order Asterales; family Asteraceae; genus Bidens; species Bidens hawaiensis. The sequence goes on along the minus strand of NW_027501569.1, from coordinate 12,166 downwards.
GTACGTACCATTAATGGTGAACATAGGTAAGGACTGCGAACCTTGTACGTGTTCACGACCTTGAGTACAGGTATAGACGGTGAACTATGAACGTACTCTCGGTAGACTGAGGTTAGTGATTGTAGATATGTATGTATGTATGGTAGCAAGTATGTATGTAGAACAGAAGGGTAACTAGTGAAGTATGGATATGTATCTACGGATATGTATGTATGTGTATGAATTGTATGGCGTTCGATTAACTAGAACTCACTCAGCGTAGCTGACTTTTAGTATGCACGCAGGTGAGCTGATTATAGAGTTAGCATGAGGATGACACACGGCATGGATTGAACGGCTGGCATCTGAAGAAAGAAGTAAATATGTTTTAAATATAAATTTTTGTGTTATGGTATCAAAGAAAAGATTTAATGTTTTGTAACAAATGATTGATGTTTTATATTCCGCGAAAAGTTTTAATAAACTCTGATTTGAAGAACTGTGTTTATGAGTAAATCCGACGCTAAAGTAGGGTCACCGGGTTCGGGGCCTTACATGTATTTTTTTTTATAAACTCCATTTTTCAAGGTAACCTAATGATAAAAGGTAATCTCATATTCTCGTGATCGTAGACAACGTTGGGTAACTCAAACCTATCATCTCATGTTCTGAAGATAATATGTCGTCAAAAGGCTCACTACGATAAAACTCGATTAGGATCGGATTCGATCTTGAGACCTTGCAGTCTCTAATATGATTCTTCACTTTCCCTCAAATGAAATTATGCTAAAGTGTAACATTCATCAATTTTCGAATCTGAAACCCGACCCATTCTATTTTCCTTTTTCTGAATTTATTAAAATTTTAAAAGATTTTTATTTTATTATTAATATATGTTAGTTAATAAGTTTTATCATGATATAAACCATCCCAAACCTCAGGGACCAAAATTGCATATACCTCAAACCTCCATCTTCCTCATCGTCATCACCCCCCCCCCCCCCCCTCCTTGAGATTTTGACCAGGGTCAACCCCAATCAATCCGCCAGTTAACCAGGTAATTGATAAATTTGCTTATTCCATAAGCTGCACATCTTCTTCCATATACGGAAACCTCGAATAATTGACATCTAATGCAATCAAACCAAATCATTTTACTTTAACTTTGAACGAGGAATAAAAGGGCCTTAAATCGCTGCAAATACATAATAGCAATGCTATTGATTCGTCCCGCACACTCCTTAACACTAAACGAGTCGTTCACCCAATAAATTAACACCCAGAAGCTTCCAAGATCCAAATTCATGCTCTATTAATAGCCGAAACCCTAGTTCCTTTATTTTACTCAATCGAACTATGATTGAGGTAATTGTTTTATGGTTATTGATCGGTTCTGTGTGAATAATCAAAGCTCGAGGTCAATTTTAATTGACAAATGGAAAATCAGTTATCAATTTGGGATTTATCAAAACTAGGGTTTATCAATTTGAGGGTTTCATATGAACTTCTCATTTAGATAATCCGAATTAGATTATAATCAAAATATTCGGTAGTTTAGTTGGTTAGTGCAAACTTATTAACACTCTGAACCGGCATGAGGCGTGGGTTCGAGTCCCAAGGCACGATTTTGTTATTTGTTTTTAGTTTTTTTTTTTTTTTTCTCTTTGATTTTCTTTATTTAAATAATAATTATTTTAAAACTAATAATAATTTGTAAACCCGCTTAATAAACAAAAACTCGCCAAATTAATTAAAATACTCCTATCTATAGTTCAGTGATGGATCTAAAACCAAATGTTAGGGGTAACGTTTAAAAAGAAATGTTTAACAATATTTCATACAATGTAAACTAACAAAAACAAAAACACGATGATCAATAAATTTAATCTCATGGGCTGCATATATCTCCCATTCGGTTTTTGGAAGCTTAAAATCGAGCCATTACATCCTCTTCTTTTACTATATTAAGAGTTTCTTTTTTGACTACACAGATGAAAGCATTGTTAGAATACTCATCACCCATTCGATTACGCAAATTCGTCTTGATAACCTTTATTTTAGAAAAACATATTTCAACGGTTGCGGTTGCAGCTGGTAAAACCAACGCTAGCTTCAATATACGATAAACCAAAGGAAAAGTGGTGTGTTTTCTGGTTTCCACCATTACACGAGCATGGTCACACATTCCACCCAATTTTGCAAATTTATCTTCATTTAAATTGTGATAAAAGGTCGTGAGATCACCCGAAATACACCCTCTTTCTTCATTACTAAAGTCATTCAGATACATATTAGAAACTGTCACTATCTTCGATATGTCAAACTTAGAAATGAATCACAAGGATTTAAACCGGACATATTTTATATCAAACTAGTTGAGACCACACTAAATCTATTTCTAAGTTCTTGAATTTGCATATCCAAAACGGTATTAAAAACTTCAACCTCAAAATGACGTCGATTAGTAATGATATTCTTTCGGTTTCGTTGATTACCATAACTTTCCGTCATATCTAACATCTTAATCTTTTTTTTATCACAAATAGATGTCACTGTAGCCAACATATTGTCAAACCCGTTTTGTCTTGGATTATTCAAAACTCGGTTTGTCCCGCTTATCAGCTTAAACGATTCTAAGAAGTCTTATTATTTATTTTGAGTTTGTTTTGATAGAGAATTTGCGAGGCCTAAAATATCGTTCAACAAGTGTATATATATCATTTTAAGTGTAACATATTTTATTTTAAGGGTTAATGGGTTTTACTGGTTTGTATTTTACACCTTTGTTTAGGTTTTAGTTGGGTTGAATTTTTAAATTGGTTGGGCTTAAAACGCATAGGGGTAACGCTATTTTTTCAGGGGTAACAAAACACGAAAATGACCTAAAATATCTTTTTACACTACCGACGAGAAGTTGAGGGGTAGCGAAGGCTATCCCTCGTATTACACTACATCCGCCACTGCTATAGTTACTTGGTTGTTTAATAGTTATTAATATTTATTAATAAAATGTTTAAACCAACTAAAGCTTACGTAAAAAAAACCCAACGATCCCAAATCCGGTATAATCCCTAGAATCCCCTAGTGTTGTTTTACTCATTATTCCGTGTCAAGATATTTATTCCGAGTGTACTTTTAATTTAGGACAATTCGTTTGAATTCTCCGCGTGATCTATCGACTTGCTTAAACCGACAACTTGTTACCGCCTTTTATATTTCATGCAAGTTTACATTCCCCTTTTTTACGTCTTTTATATATTTTGGGGGTAGCATGTATACCTTATGTTATATTCGAGTTTTATTACCAAATCCATTAAAAACATAATTCAATTTATGTTTATACGTGATTATTGCATGCTCTATGATTATACTCTATGTGCCTAAATGTTTATTTTACTGTTTGGTGGGTTGGTATCTCATCCTCATCTATTATGATCATACATTTACCCAAGTAAGTTGATTTTGTATCAATAAGAGTAGATCCACATCTATTTAATTGTTTACATTTTCATAAGGATTGTAATAGTTATCATTTACATATGAATTGTGATTATATATATAGAGGTTAGATTAAATACAAATGAAATTAACGTGCTAAACGTGAGAATTAAGTAGAGTAATTATGTATACAAGTAGAGTAATTATCATAGAATAATTACATAATTACTCAATTACTCTATGATAATTACTCTACTTGTATATATAATTTATCTACTTGATTCTCATATTTAGCACGTTAATTTCATTTGTACGTTAACCTTCCCCTATATATATATATACATATATATATATATATATATATATATATATATATATATATATATATATATATATATGTGGTTAGGATCTTAAGAGAACTTTAAGAACCATTTTGGGTCAAAAAAACTCTTCAAAAAAATTATAAAAAGAAAAACAAATTAAAAAGTAAAAATACCAAATTTTTTTTATTTTTCATACCGATTTCATAAAAAAAAGCTAATTATACATATATGTTTTTTTTATTTAATATGGATTTACATAATGTACACATATGTGCATTATCATTTATCTTAATTGTACATATGCATATAAAGAATAACATGTATAAAATTTAAAAAAATACGTATTATACATTAATATATAGGGGTATTATACAATTATATATAGGGGGAGGTTAACGTACAATAATCAGTTATCGTACATTTGATACGCGAGCTTTTTGAACGTCGATGTTAATTTCACGCAGTGGCAGTTTCGTAAATAACCAAAACAGTCGCGATCAAATTCATCTATTTAAAATCGATTCCGATCCAAATTCAGAACTCCTTAATCTATCTCATCTAATTTCTAAACTCTAATCACAACTTACAGTATGAAATCTCAAAAGTCAAAAACCAAAATTGAAATAGAACGTCACTGAACATTAAAAATCTTCAAATTGATCAAAATTCGATGATTTAATCAATCGAATTGATGTGTAAGAGGCTTTAGAATCATCAATCGATTATGGAATTGCAGAAATAACGCACTCAATCGAGCTCTGATTAGGGTTCAAAATATTATGTTTAAACGTTCTGAAACAAAACTGAAAACCTTTAAACGTTCTGATCAAAAAAGAACATCTTTAAACGTTCGAATACATTCAAAGAAGTTATGGGTGTTAAAAAAATGAACATCTTTAAACATTTTAATATGTTTTAAGAAGTTTATGGTGTTTAAAAAGGTTTAGAAGTTCTGATAAAGTTTAGAAATTCTGGGTGTTCAAAAAAGTTTAGAAGTTATGATAAAGTTTAGAAGTTCTGGGTGTTCAAAAAGATTTAGAAGTTCTTATAAAGTTTAGAAGTTCTAAGAAGTTCTGGGTTTTAAAAAAAGTTTAGAAGTTCTGATAAAGTTTAGAAGTTCTAAAAAGTTCTGGGTTTTCAGAAATTCTAAAACTAACAAAAAAAATTAAACACTTGTAACATGAAATTGAACACTGAAATCACTTCATATAATCTCGTAATCATCAAATAATTATCAATTGACCTTCAATTTGATCATCGATTCGATCATATGAATAAAAATATGGAACGTCTGCAACTGGGTTTCTACAAATGACGTATTTCAATTCAAATTCAATTGAAGTTTGTGTCTGCAAATGACATCGACGACGATGGTTTAATCGATGCAACGGTTAATTAGGATGGAAACGATTTTGAAATAATTTACAAATTTGCCATCGCGTGTTTTTTGAAATCTAGGGTTGTGGGTGTCGCGTACGTAATGTACGATAATCAATTTTCGTATTCTATCATTTATCTATCTATATATATATTATATATATATATATATAATTTTGCTAAACCGATCTTTTTTTATTATTTTATTTATGAACCGGGATGAAAATAAAAATTTTTTGGTTTTTTTTACTTTTTAAATTTTCGCATTTTTGTTGTTTATATTTTTTTTTTATTTTTCTTAAAAATATATATTTTTTGTCCAATATGGTTCTCAAAGTTCTCAATTTGAAATTTGTTCTTACATGATCCTAATCATATATATGTGTGTGTGTGTGTATAGGGGATGGTTCAGGCGAGAAGTGGTTTTATTGCGAGAAGTACGAGAAGTAAATTATAATCATTGATTAAGTTTAATCTATGGCCTACATTCAATATGACAATATTGTAATTATATGCTTTCTATTTTTAATTTATTTTAATAGAAAATGATGTTTTAGTATATTCTTTTATAGAAACTAACTTTGAAATGTTATTATCATAATTAAATCCCAAATTTTTAGCCATCATCATCTCTCAATATCAAACATTTCCAATATTATTAAAGTCAACATCTACACAAAATAATATGTATTTTTCGGTCATTCGGAATCCAGTTGATCAAATAAATATTTTTTATAATCCAAATTATGGATAATTTCAGTAATTTGGATTGGCTCAGATCAGCTCCTCAAATGGGGCTAATTCATCAATTTTTGTAATAATATATATTGGGTTTTTAGTGATCTGATTTCAATTTTTTTTACTTTTAGTATTTTCCCTAATTTAACATTTTACACAAATTTAATTCCATGATGATTATTAAATGCGCATGAAAATCAAATTTCTCTGTTACATATCAATTTGGGTATGCTCATGTATATATTATTTATATGCTCATACATATAATGTTATGTGTGTTTATATTAATATGGTTTTTTATACATATAGTCTTGTTATGATCATACATTTTATTTTGTGTGGGATGTTAAAAATTTATGTAGGTATTTGTTTATTTGGTTTTTCAAATGTGTAGGTTGTTAAAAGCTTGTGTGAAGGTATATGTTAATTTGGTTCTTCAAATATATATAAACTATGTAGGTTATTAAAAGTTTGTGTGAAGGTATATGTTAAGTTGATTCTCAAAACGTATCAGTTGTGTAGGCTGCTAAAAGATTTGTGTAGGTGTATGTTGGCCGTGTAGGATTTGCTATATAAAGATTGTGTATGAGTATGTTGGTTGTGTATGAGTTTAATTGTCGTGTAGGGATACGCTTTTTGAGTAGGGATATGTTATTTAATCTTAGTATGTGTTGTATATGTTACAGTCTTTTAGCTACATAAAAAGATGTTGATCTGATACAGTTATTTGTGTGTAGGTTATTTCGGATTAAGTTCATGTGTATGTTATTTTTTAATCGAAATATGTTATTTTGTGTATGTTATGTAGATTTGCTCTGTTTGATGTATTCGGTCAAGTTTTCGTTTGAAATTAGTTTTTTTATGTTAATATTAGGGTTTTTTTTATTAGAGAGTACAAATTTGTGTAAGTTTGATTGGTTTAATATATAGTTACTTTATTACTTTACTTTAGGATATGATCAAATAAATGTGTATGCAATATAAACTGTTTGTTAAGAAGCATTTTGAACACAAATGTCTCCAAATAATGTTCATGAGATGGTATATGCAATATATATGTTGTTGTAAAACTAACATGAAATACATCAAGATTGAATTAATAAGTTGACATGTAACGAGATGGATTTCTATTAAATGTGTTATGTGTTGTCATCGAAGCTGTTGAAAATAAATGAGCATTAGAAACCAAAATTGGAATTTATAAATCATTTTTATGTTATTCACGAGAATGTAAACATGTCAATCATTGAATGGATAAAGATATGAATCCAAATCAATAAAAATGAAATTAGGTGTACATGCATTTTATACATATAAGAAATATAATCATTAAGAAAACGTATCTGTAACTTCCTATAAGACTTACCAAATACAAAAAATTACTTGTTACTATTATAACCTTAGAATTAAATAAATCATAAAAATAAAAGATGAATTGTGATTGGTTAGATTCATTTCTCGCATATCTCACACTAAGATCATTTCTCTTTTGAACTTAAGAATATATATATATATATATATATATATATATATATATAAACCTAAACTTATGTATTCTCACCAATATTCGTGTTGACAAACTCTATTTTTATACATGCTACAGATTCAAGTATTTAATGTTATCAAGATTAAAGATAATTAGTTTGGCGTTACGATATTTATTCAAAATACAAAAGTATGATGTATATGTTTCGATTATTGAAATTGTGTACTTCTTTTTATATTAATGAATTAAATAATTATTGTCGCTTTAAGTAGTATCTTTAGAGCTACTGTCCAATGAATATGTTACACCTCAGCGAGTTTCGTTGCCTTTGGTCGGGGTGTTAGAAATTGGTATCAGAGTCGAAAGTTATAAGAAAAGTGGTTAGATATAACGACTTAGTAGCATTCTTAGGGTCCCTGTACGTGATATGCCCTGACGTGTTTTAACCATAAGTTATATTGTTGATTGTCGTAGCTTAAATATTATATAATGATTTGATATTAATCTATTACACAAAAAGACACACTATTCCAAGGTTATCCCTTTTCTCAAAATACCTTTTTTTTTCTTTCAAACCCTAGTTGTTATTTATTTGGGAAATTCCTTAAGAAATCCCACATTTTTACTCATTCTCAAGTCCTTAAGGATGATTCATGTGACGGATATGTAGTAACTGGAAGGGGCACACTTGTGACGCCTAGTTAATCTAATTGTTATCCGTACAAAAAATAAACTTGATTTATTTACGTTAATACCCTTAAATTATAGTTTGTGATGAATCGTCATATGTTTAATCGACCGGAGCATGTGCACAAGGAAGTTGCATGTCTGGAAACTGAGGTTCATAGCTTGAGAGGTAATCCTATGAGGACGCCAAATGATGACATAGAGGAGACACGTGATACCATGAACGACATGATTTGTACTACCGAGTCTTGGTTTGGAGAGCTTAAAGAAACCACTAAGGATATAAGCGCACAATTGAAAGGATAAGAGCCATCATAGGGAAACAATCGGATGGTAACAAAAAAAAAGTTATCAAGTCAGTGTGGATAAATCTTGGACACGTGCAAGGGACCATTGAAACAATGGAAAAGAGATGAGTGTTTTACAAGTAAATGTAGATAACGTGGACAACCATTAGGACATGGTTTTCAACATCCTGGCTACAATGCATGCGAGGAGTAGAGTACCAGAGGAACAAGCTGTCGTTGACGCATGGATGAATAGAGTCAACATGGTGACAGGCAGAGTGGCCATAAATATTCGTCTATTTTCCCGTCTCATGTACTAGGCCTATATGAGTGGTCTGCACTCACTTAAAAATATATGTAGAGAAACATTTGTACGATGAAGCTTTATACACTTGCCCATTTTGACTTATTTTGAAACAATGTATTGAGTTACTTCCAACTATAAGCATATAAACACACACACACGTACGTATATATTGTGTAGTTTATTTTTCGTGTGCACGAAGTGACAACTATAGTGTATATATTGTCTTATATACTTATTTTTATTCTACATAATAGAGGGGAGCAATGGTGCCAAAAAGACGAAACATCCGCAACAACTCAGAAAACACTAGTCTGATGAGCACTGAAGCTATTGAACAACCTGTAGCACAACACATAGCATCTGCCATCACTCAATATGAAGCGAACCAAGCTGGAAACAATGGTGTGATACCCGGCAAAATAAGAAGTATTATTATATTCTATAAACGAGATTAAGACATGTTTAGACCGGGTTATGTGAGAAATAAGACGGGTAAGTTAAATATATTATTTTATTCTAAGAATAAAGGAAATATATTCAATGGATAACACGTGCGAAGTCAGATCGAATAAAGAAATTTTGGTGAAAAGACAAAAAGAAACGAACGTTTTCGGTTGAACGTGTGAATATTCAACCCGACATTCGAAATGTCCATGGTTGAATCCATTTGAATATTATAAAGGATTTAAAATGGAGAACGCCGGCGAAAACGTGACTTAATTCTGAGTTATAACGAAACGGAAAAATGCAAATTAGTATATTCAAACACGTTCGTTAAAACACATGTACCGATGAGCCTGTAAAAGTTACTACTATTGCCGTCTTTGAGGTTTATCATTTAGATAAAATAAATCAAATAGACACCATAAGTTTGGAAGAGATGTTTTTGTTGGGTTTTAACAAGATTATCAAAATGATAAAATCCCTATTTTACCAAAATCGCAGCGGATATAAAAGTTTTAAATCTTGTTAATATGATATGTATAAAACCAATTTTAAACATGCAAAACCCAAACCCAGATCCAAATACGAATTACACACTATAAAATACATGCATGTCACTATAAGTCCATGCATGTTACTACTACCTTTCAATATGACAAAACCGGGTGAAAGAGATGATGATTGAAAGGTAAGAACTTGAATATGGACGCTCCTCAAGCTAGCATACCCCAAGCTTCAACAACACACCACTTCTAGCTAGGATTTGCACTTGAAATTTTCTTCTTCTTTTCTTATGTTGGATGAAAATACCCAAGAGAGGAAGAAAGAAAAGTTTACTTGGAAATTATGTGTGTTATGAAAGAATGAAAGAGAAAGACTTGGTTTTATATAAAGGCATCTTTCTCTCCACCAATAATAACCATTGCATGTCTCCACTCACCTTGCATGTCTCCACTCAAACATATAATAATATTACATTTGAAAGAGTTATTATCTTTTTCTTTTATAAAACTTTAAACATATATATATATATATCCATACATATATACTTTTATAAGTTTATAACTTATAACTTATAAAACCTATTATATGTTAAGAGACATGCTTGGTTATTATTATTCACATATTGTTATTTAACCAACTTAAATAACACTATGTAATGTTCTTTCATAAAACATAAATCATCCATATGATTTGTTTATTACACAAGTACATTTTATTTAGAAACCCCTTTCCAAATAACTCAAGTGTTAATATTCATTTGTTATGATCACATCATATATGAACGAATATTATCGGTGTTTGTATAGCTTGTTATTGGGTATGACCCAACTTGGATCATAACGTACTAGCCACATCAATTTAATATGTCTCTTGGGCAGACCGAGTCCAACAATCTCTCACTTGCACAAGATACATAGAAGATTGATGCAAGTAGCAAATACCGCCTAACTACGGTTTACTACCCCTAATACGTATGACGAAGTGCCATTCAATAACATCATCCCTTTCAAGTCCCATACTTGAAAATGATTTAGGTGAAACTATCATTTATCCTTTTGCCACAAATGTCATGTTAAATCCAGAGACACAGAGTGATCATTCTCTGTTGATTTAACTTGTCAGGCCTTAGACATTTAACTCTCAACGAATAAGAGGGACAAATCCCATATTGACTACATACGTCTCTCACTATCACCTTGTACTATACTTGAGCTTAGCCTTATGTACTGACATATTTCAGAGCAGCGAAGAACTAAGTCAAAGCATAATAGTCGATGAATATCAAGACCCAATATGTATCTCAGGTCGGAGGATACTATGAAGTTCGCCTTTACTCAAATTTACTTATGATCACAAATCCCAAGGATTCCATGCAGTAAAATTGAGAGCGGGTCAGTCCAATATTTATCCCATAAATATTTATGAACCTTGGCAGCAACCCTTTGCTATATTCATACCTCATGAATATCTACCAATCCAAGTTCATAATAGTCTTACTTTCACATTTGTTCCCACAATATGAACGACTACGGACGTTTAGAATAATTCAAATTATTCACGGATTTAAACATACTAAAATGGAACCTAACTCAAGAACATGACCATAACCAAAACCATATGATTGAGTTAAAATAAAATTGTTCCAATATCCAAATACAAATTTTGATCAAATCTAATCACTAGAATATCGAAGTCCTAAGGCGCAAGTATGACTCTCATGCTTCGGCTTTTCAAGGAGTTTCGTGAGTGGGTCCGCAATGTTTTGATCAGTGTGAACTTTGCGAATACATATCTTTCCTTTTTCAACTTCATCCCTTATGTAGTTGAATCTCCGCTCAATGTGCCTAGTCTTTTATTGTGCGCGGGGTTCCTTGATTTGAGCAATCGCACCCTCGTTGTCACAAAAGATCTCTAGAGGGTCCTGAATGGTACGAACCACTCCTAGATCGGCAATGAACTTTCTAATCCATGCAGCTTCTTGAGCTGCCAAGGAGGCGGCGATGTATTCAGATTCAGTGGTGGATAAAGTTACCACGTCTTGTTTTGCACTCTTTCATGAGACAGTACCACCATTGAGAACGAAAACGTATCCCGATTGTGATCGAGAATCATCTCGATCAGTTTGGAAACTCGCATCAATGTAACCCTTTACAACGAGTTCCTCCTCACCAGAGCCATATATTAGAAACATATCCTTAGTCCTTCTAAGGTATTTCAATATGCTCTTTACAGCAATCCAATGGCTAGTTCCCGGATTTTGTTGGTATCGACTTGTCATGCTCAAGGCGCATGACACATCCGGTCTAGTGCAAATCATGGCATACATGATGGATCCTATAGCAGATGCATATGGGATACTACTCATTTTGTCTTGCTCATCCTTTGAGCTTGGACATTGAGAAGCACTCAACATCGTTCCTCTTTGAATAGGTACCAAACCTTTCTTAGAGTTTTCCATCTTGAACCTTTTCAAGATCTTGTCAATGTATGCACTTTGATTCAAACCTATCAACCGCCTTGATCTATCCCTATAGATTCTTATTCCCAGAATATAGGCGGCTTCACCAAGATCCTTTATGGAAAAACAGCTTCCAAG
>NW_027501568.1:0-25221 GCF_021521415.1 Bidens hawaiensis | reverse complement strand
GACGGTAATTGGGTGAAGCCGTGGGTTATTGATATTATTTGGAAATCATTTTTACATAAGTAACCATCTATTTATGAGTTCTCTTGGTCTCTCCCAAACAATGAGTTCTCTCTTGATCCTTCCCCTATATAATATTTATATAATGCACGCTATTGAATATATGCAAATACAACACGAATAATTTTATGCAAAACACACTATCGCATATATGTAATACAACACTAATGCACACATGCACTATATCGATTTTTTAATATATTTTTTATATAATATAACACTATTGCAAATATACAATACAAACAACTGTATATATGCTATTTAACAATATTTTAAACATCAAAATGCACACTATTTCGCATATGCATTAAAAAAAAGTCGATGTATTGCATATATGCATTACAACGAGTTTTTATTTATTTATTTTTATTTTTATATTTTTTGTGGTGAAGAATAAAAACATATAAGAAGGATGAAAGAAAAAAATTTACAAATATTTTTTAATTAAATTAAAAATACTTACTATGAGTTTTCTAATTCTCTTTCTAAAGAGGAGTTCTCTCTTAATTCTCTCTCTCTCTCTCTCTCTCTCTATATATATATATATATATATATATATATATATATGAAATTGAGACATTTTAGATCACAAATAAAACTCCTAAAAATTTATAAAACAAAAAAAAAACATGAAGATAAAAAAACTTAAAAAACCAAAAAAAGAAAAAATATTTTTCATTCTAATTTCAGAAAAAAAAATTTAAAAATCAGTTTAGCAAAATTATACATATATGTATAATACTTAATTTTTAATTTTATACATATTATTCTTTACACACATATGTACAATTAAGATAAATAATAGTGCACATCTGTGTATAACTATGATATTTTTGTATGAAACCGGGATGAATAATAAACATTTTTTGTTATTTTTATTTTTTTTCATTTCATAATTTTTTAAATATTTTTTAAAAGGTTTTTTTGTGTCCCAAAATGATTTTCAGAATTCTCTATTTAAAAAGTTCTCTTAGGATCTCCCTCTCTCTCTCTCTCTCTCTATATATATATATATATATATGGTTTGGATCAAATACAAAATAAATTCAACGTGCTAATTATGAGAATCAAGTAGAGTAATTATATATACAAGTATAGTAATTACATAATTCTCTATGATGTATTTACATAATTTTATTACTTGTATGTATAATTACTCTATTTGATTATAATGATTATCATATTAATTTCATTTATACGTTAATTTTCTCTTATACGATATTTTAAATATTTTACAATTGGTTACTTGATTTGACTACTAGTATTACAAACTTAATGGTCCCGAGTCAAAACCTACTTTGACATGGTTAAATGCATTTACTGAAAATCCATTGCATTTATTGAAAATCCTTAAATTTTATTCCATTTATTGGAAATCCTTTAAATCTATTTTATTTCATTTTAAATCTCATCAATTTTCGTAATTTGTATTTGTAGTTTCTCTATATCTTTTTTCTAACTTCTAGAATTATATTCATCAATTTAAACTCCAAACTTTCTATTTGTATGTTTGTGGCTTGTTATAATTATATTTCACTCCTTTAAGTGAATAATTATTTATTAAATAGTTTTTCTTAATCTAAATTCAATTTATCGGGATACACTCGTATTCGATCCAGGGAAAATCCTAACCTAAGGCCAACGCTCGTGAACACTCTCCCGAAGACACAATAGTGCGTGAAATAAGACATGTTCAGCTTAAGGATCCAACTAGGGGAAACCACCTACTGGTCTAGTCTCATATCATCACCATGGTGCCTCTGAAACTAAATTATGAGGAAACCGTTTAATCCTCTTGCAAGATCTAATCGCATGATACGTACACAAGATAATTACGCTAACAACACTTTATCGATGATATTACTATTCATAAATTACATACGTTAAGCTCGATTCTAGAGAGAATTCGACAACATACGTTACTCGGTAAAAAATGGCATGCATCTCTATGCACATTCACTATGGAAGGTCTATTCACTAAACATCCTTAGCGAATGGGCATTACATTAGTGAATGAGCATTCATTCGCTAAACCTTAGCGAATGAGCTCTTACTTTAACTAATGAATAGCTAGTCTAACGAATGGACTCCATTCTATATACAATCCATAGCGAATTGGCTATGTTACAGTAAATATAAACACTAAACTACCCCTAGCCTATTCGATCAGCTGTAGACAATAAATCATGCACTAACAAATCATGGGAGCAGGAATCGAACAAGAGTCATATGAAACACAAATATCTCCTTTACCACTTCACCACCAGCTCATTCATAATATATATATATATATATAGATTATTATAAATCCATTATTGTTACATAGTTATTAAAATTAATAGTTATCTTTGCATTAAATATAGTCACTAAAAAGTTGCAAGTTTATTTTTTTTAAAATATAAAAAAATAACAATAAAGATAATTTTTTTTCTTATTTAACTAAATCAAACATAATCAACTCTCAAATCAAAATCATTTCGTCCACATTTTAGCATTTTTTTTGTTTAAGCATAAACATGTCTAAGTCAACAGACTCTTGCTTGGTGCTACTTATTATTGTGATGGGAGGTTTGTTAATTAGTTATTTTCCTACCTTGTATATTAAATCGGTACACATATTGACAGGTGTTTTTTTAGTTATCATCTAACTGCTTTTTTTATTTGTTTTCAGTTAGTGTTTCAATGGTTGAAGGCGATATATGCTACGAAGGTTGTGAAAACGTTACTTGTAAACAATAATGCTCTGCAAAACACCCTAATGGCAACGGACACTGCAAATTTTTAGGGACCGTGGTACTTACGGATGTGAATGGTATTATAAATGTTGATGATCTCTAAAAAACAAAATATCATGCAAGTGAAAAGTTTGAGAGTTCAAGAAAATAGTTTGTGGCCATTCTAATAATTAATATGAGTGTATAACTTTTAGATTATTATGATTTGTCTACCCAATTATATTTGTTGGTACAAATAAATTTTCGTGTCAAATATCCTTTCGGAACTCACATACACAAATTGGCTATTATTTAGACCATGGAGCTTTTGAGGCGTCATGTCATCACTAGAGCTTCTTGTTAAAAAAATAATGCAGTTGATAGAGCCCCTCTAACCCGTACTCAATTATTATAATTTAAATTAAATATAAATAAATAAATGTATGCAGTAACGGAACTTGGTCAACCAAATAAGGGGGGGGGGGGTAATTTATAAATTAAAACTACAATTTTTAGTAAAGATAATACTTATTAGAATTCAAAAGCATATCTCTGCAAACCAGCTCTACAAAAATATGTTATGGCCTCATAGTTAGAAAAAGTTAAACCCACATAAATAAAAAATACAACTTTCTTTATTATTTTTTTCTCCAAGTTCTAATGTAGACTTCATTTTCTTCTCAAATCACTACAATCTCTTTCTATTTCACCTTCAAAATTATGAAACCTGCAACTCCTATATAATTATTTCCTTATAAAATAAACAAACTATAGACTTTTAAGAATAAAAACAGGGGCCACGACCCCTCCCCGCCCATGATTACATATGTGTATTATATTAACAATGCATATATTTATTAGATTAGTAATGGTTGATTTTTTGTTTACATGGACCGACATATTTTCCAATTACATAAAGTCGGTTGATGAGCTCAGCAAGGCAAAGAAAAATAAAGTTACCTTCGGCAAAAACAGATAGTGTCACAGATTATTGGATAAATAAGGCGACCTGGTTGATTGATGTTAGGGAAGTTGAACTGATTAAGATTCTTGGTTGAAATACATAACCCACATATTGCTTTCGGGAGCAAACACTGTCAAGAAACACAAGTTGGAAGATGCTAGAGATTGGGAAAACAACAATTTAAAAACGTTAACGGCTA
Source organism: Bidens hawaiensis (assembly GCF_021521415.1). Lineage (NCBI taxonomy): Eukaryota > Viridiplantae > Streptophyta > Magnoliopsida > Asterales > Asteraceae > Bidens > Bidens hawaiensis. The sequence goes on along the minus strand of NW_027501568.1, from coordinate 21,287 downwards.
AAAAAAGTCTCGTGTAAGGGTTTTAATGAATAATACTTTATCTTTATGAATGAAAGAAATAACAGTTTTGTAAAAGCATAGGGCATCATGTAGTTTATGATAATGTGAACCAGTTTGACCTGAATGTTTGTTTGTTTGATATATGCACATGAATAAAAACAGTTGATTGGCATGGATGAATATGTATGTTACGCGTTCTTATGTAAGTTTGTTATTTTACATGGATGCGATGACAAAGGCCCAAAACTGAAAACATGTGATCGGCAGGTGCGCTAAATTTTTTTGCATCAATGGTGTGTAGTTGCATGAATTAAACACAAATAATACATTACATGTAAGTAATCGTATGCTTAGGGTCTAAACACTAGACACGTATACGATGTTCGATAAATACAAATAAATAAGACCAGAAGGGGATTTTACATACGGGGTACACTTGATGTTTAAAAAATGTAGATAAATTTCATATATATGTAACACAACATGTGTTTAAATAGAAAAAAATAAGAGTTTGTATGTAGTGTGTAAAGACGTATACAAATGCAGGACTACACACATGTAAAGTGTGTATAAGACTAAACGACACGCGTGTACCACAACGTGAACATGTATCGGTTAAAACGCGTGTAGACGATATACTTACCACATAGATAGTACGCATGTACGACACTGAGTGGAGTTTGCCTATGTATGTAGTGCACATATGCAATGATTAAAACGCCAATTTAACGCTCAAATACGCATACGTATTACATTCATCTGGGTTACAATGGTTGATGTCAATATTAATAAAATTGTTCTAAAGTATGATATGCAACACAAGTGTAATACACACTTATTGAATATATGTAACAATGTAATGAGTATACGCAATGTGTGTAACATCCTACTTTTGATAATATTAAATAAAGGAATTTTGTTTATTTAAAGTGTGTTAATATCTAATTAAGTAAATAAAATAAAAAGAGTATGGACTTGGTTAATGGAAGATGGAATAAGGGATGGTGATGTGCTTTAGGTCCATGGGCTTAAGAGAGCATAAATACTCCTTAAACCTCCCAAAAACCCTAAAACCCTCATTCTTATCTTGTAAGCCTCCTACACACTCAAACACACACACACACACACACACACATACACACACACACACACACACACACTCCTTGATAATCAGCCGACCGAGATGAGGATCCAAGACCAAAACCGAGTGTAGATTCTTGTGGATCTTGGCTATACAAGCTAGATACGACTCTATAGTGCATAAGTGAAGCTAACCCATAGCCTAAAATCGTCAAAAGGTACGTTCTTTACACATAAAGATCTCATTTTTTAGAACGGTTTTCCCTAAAACTTTGTACAAAGGCTAATCAGGTATTGCAGTACCATAAAAATGTAAATTTGATGTTAAAGTGGACTTAATGAACTCGTTAGTAAACACGGTTCACTTAGAAACCCTAGATCTAGCTTAAATACGTTTAAAGCCAATAAAGGTTCAAGCTTTATGGTTAAACGGGCCAGGTCTTCGTCGAAAATGAAAATGGGAATGTTTAAAAGGTGATATAATACTATGATAGGAGATTGGATGTTATATATATAAAGTAATAATGATAATAAAGATACTGATGACCTTCAGTAGGAGTATTCGAGTGGAACGAGGGTTCGAAAGGAACGTATTCGAATGGTATGCGGGTGAATAAAGGGATTCGAATAGAAAGGAAAGGAAGAAAGAAAAAAAGGAGAATGTGAGTTCTATTCGAATACAACTGTATTTTCGAGTACAATTCAGTTGGAATACAATTCCCTTTGGATACAAAGTTCAAATCGAATATATCCTATTCGAATACAAGATCAAATCGAATGCAAGTTCCATTCTAACACAATCCTATTCGAATACAAATGTGTTCGAATGCAAATGAGTTTGAATACAAATGTATCATAATACAAATGTATTCGAATACAAGGGAATTCGAATATAAAGGCACTCGATTAGAATAGACCATGCTTGGAATTTTCTGATGAACTTTTTAGTAAAGAACAGTTAATGAAAATAAATTTTTTCCCAGCTGACCTGGCATCTTAACCCCAGCTAGGGGCTCTGCCCCTTGGGCCCAGCTAGGGGCTGCCGACCCTAAAACCTCGCTGCAAGGGGCGCTGTCCCTCGGACCCCCGTTCATTGAGGATATATATAACTAGAGATATGGTATTGGTAGGGCTAGTTAACTGATAGTTGTAATTGTTACACTGTTAGCTGAGCCCAGTTAAAGAAAGGAATTACTATTAACTCCGAAAGAAATAGGATCCAGGTGAGTTTCTAGCCCCATTTCCTTGTTATGCTTTCGGGGCTGTGTGCATACTCAATATGATTAGTTAATACACTTACCTTAAGTGGTAAGTGTATGCCTTCTATGATTATGTAAGAATGAATGTTTGACGGTGCGTGAATGATCTTCGGATATTGCATGTACCACCAGGTGATAGTTTGAAGATGTGATTGTTTATATATATTATGTATGGATGATGTATGCATGATATATATGAAAGTTATAAATAAATAAAAAGAATGGTAAGGTATAGAAGAAAGGGACCGGACCCTACAAATATTTGAGCTAGATAGGGACCGAGCCCTAATGATACTCGAGGCAGAAAGGGACCAAACCTTAATGATATCCGAGGTAGAAAAGGGACCGATCCCTAATAATATTCTAGGCAGGAGGGGGTAATGCTTTTTAAAACATATAAGTATATAAAGTATGAATAGATGTAAAGTATGTAAGGAAAGTACAAAAGAAAGAATGAAAGAAAGAAAGAAGCTTTATATATTTATAGGCAGGTTAAGTATATAATATGTATCTTTGGATGTGTATGTATAAGTATGTGAAAGTATTGTATGCTACCTAATTAACTAGAACTCACTTAGCGTAGCTGACTTTTAGTATGCACGCAGGTAAATAGATTGAAGAAGCTGTCTTGAGAGAGGGACACATGGCATGATTTGAAGGGACTGGCATCCAAATAAGATTTGTCATGATGTTTCAGTAAGCTACTCTATTTATGTTTTAAATACATGTATTGAATGTTTGTAATGAATGGTTGACTTTTATTATTTTCGCGAAAGTTTTAAGCCACTATGATATTTAAAACTATGTTTATGAGTAAATCCAACACCAAAGTAGGGCACCGGGACATGGGTCTTACAATGTGAAAGGCACGAAATCATGTAGAAGAATTGTGGGCCGATCGTCTGACATTATGGTCAACAACATGATTAGATGATGAACCATTCGCAATCGCATCAGCTGCAACAACGACTTCTTTAGTAGTCTAGACCTCCTGGCATTTGCGTGAGTCATGATTGTTTACGTATTTGTGGCATTTGCCTCGCTCTATCTTGATTAAGTAGTACTTGAACATTTCTTGCCCTAATTACAACAAGTTGCCTTACTCCCATAAGAATCCAACATGAAACCTCCTAATGCCAAAAACATAATTATAATAACAATAGTAAAATGATATTTGGTAAAGAGCATCATTCAAATAAAAGTGTAAGAAACATGACAGTACTTAATTTGATTATTTACCTATCCAGCCTCTTCGTCATAGCAAATAAAGAGCATCATTCAAGTAACTTTCACGTGTTCACGATTCTGTGCCTGCTTGTAAGGCTTCGTTCCCGGTGCCCTACTTTGGCGTTGGACTTAATCATAAACATATTTCTAAATATCAAAAGTTAATTAAAAACTTTTCGCGGAATATAAAAACATCAACAATATAATACAAATCATTCAAATAGTCTCAACAACTAAACTCGTCTTCAAATATAATTTAAAAAGTCATTTAAAACATTAAAACATTCTTCTCAAGATGCCAGTATCTTCAGTCCAATGCCATGTGTCTTCATTCAAACAAGCTGCCTTAGCCTATTCACCTGCGTGCATACTAAAAGTCAGCTACGCTGAGTGAGTTCTAGTTAATAAGGCAACATACAATACGTTCATATATTAATGTATCGTTTTAAGCTATTACACTGAACCTCTGCCAAATTACTCCTCGATCAATACTCCGTTAATATTATTATTACTATTATATTACAACTAATTAATGAATTACTGAAAAAAGTCAATTAAATATTAACTAAATTAAACAAGTAATAAAAACAAGACCTAAGACTCAACTATAAAAAACACCGGCAAGTGAACCGATCAATTGTATTAAAGCTAAGTAAGCCCGGAATATCGAAACCACATGACTCTATAAATTACGTAAATTAACTAATTAGACTCGACTTACGACACAACTATTTATTATTAATGTTTTAAGGGGTTTTTTAAACTAATATTAAACTAAGAAAGTAAATAAACAAGTAAACAAGAAACAAGCAATCAAACACAAGATCGAAACCAATAAGAGACGGAATCCACCTAGGTAAGAATCCCATGTATCAACAATCAACAAGCAATGGACAAATAACATGATATGGAAACTGATTTCTAGACATATTCATTTAACAAACCATAAAGGACCATTGACCAAATCAAACGAAATCCCAAAGAACAGTTATTAAATTATTAAGCAATCCGTTATATTGATTCTCTCACAATTATCAAATAGGGTTAATTAATAGTATCTAAAGCAAGCAATCTCACGAAACACTAAACCCTAGATAACTTGATAAATTTATCATGACATCATGAGCAAGGATCAACACAATAAGCAAGAATATTGTCACTATCTATCATAGTATGCGATTGACCAAGACACATGAAAAACTCCTCACCTTACCACTATTGGAATTTAGCAAAACATTCAAAATCATAATCAACGATCAACTAGATTCTATGATCTAATAGGCCTATTTAATCACAATAATCAAAACACTAAGTAATGATTAAACATAAACCCTAATATCTAAAGAACACAATCAAAAGATAAAAGATCTATGTGAAGCAATAGTTAATAATCAATCAAGATAACAAACATTCATATGCATCATGAAAACAAAATCAAGTCTTTTACTATTAATAAAATGAAACCATAATCAAAACATTATCCAAAGCAAGAATCAAATCAAAACATGTTCATCAAACCTAGGTAGACATGAAGTATAGCCCAGAATCATTATTAAAAAACAATCCCAAACAAGTATTGAAAACAAAGAAGAAAGACAAGATAGATAATGAACAAGAACAACGAAAAAGAACGAGAGAACCCGTCTTAATCGACCCTTGAACACTCGTATGAAATATTGATGATCTTCTTTGATTCCAAGCTTCAAAACTCCTCCAAACCCTTGGTTTTTCTCTCAAAATCGGCTGGAACTAGTTGTCAATTCGTTTAGGTTTGCATCCACATATATATAACGAGATAGGCCTTAAAAAACGCAAAATAATGCTTAAAATAACCCCTAAACGCCGCGCGACTGGCTTGGCCTCCCCCGGTCGCGCGACGCGGCTTGCCGCAGGTGGAAATTTCGGTTTTTTCTCTTTTTTTTATTAAATCTTGTAAAATCTTTATAAATATCTTCCTTGAACTCCAAGTAACGCTTAGAAGTGTCACACCCCGTCTTAGGGCCTAGGGGTGTGACCATAAGTTGGTACCTGTTTTGTAAATATATATCAGAGTTTATGGGTTAATTTTAGCGGAAGACTTTAGGTTGAATATAATATTAATTTACATTGAAAATTTACTTGGGAATTAAACACCCAAGTATAGTTTACAAAATATATGTTTCATAATACAAGGATTTGTTTATCAAAAACGAAGCCATATTGTACACGCTTCTATCATAAGACTCCAATCCTTGCTAATGCTACTAATGCTTAATTACCTGTAATGGGTTGGAAAAATACGTCAGCTATATGCTGGTGAACACGTATGACTCAGGCATTACAATACAAATATAGTTTTCTCTACAAGCTCAGTAGAAGCATTTCTACTTTTGGTCTATGTACCACTGCCCTACACACAATTGTTCACGAGCCACGTAGCCCTTACTGGGAGACTAGTTATGACCATTAGCCCGCGGCCACGTAGCCTTTGAATGATTAGGCTGAACGGTTATGTTTGGATCCAGACACATGTGTATTCGGTCTGAGATGTTTTTACTATCTACTTTGTATTGTAACTTTTTAGAGATCATACGACCTCATGTAAACATTGATTGACTCGTTAAGACAAACACCCGTTCGTCTCATTGAGTATAAATATGTTTTGACTGATTGAAAAGGTTAACGTATTCACCTGTACCGCCGGTGTTGTAAACCTTGAATGATTGATTAATTGTGAATGTTACTCAACCTATACATAAATAGGTTTGTATGAATGTTTTGAATGATGTTAAGCTATGATTGTAGGCTTAGCCTTGAAATCATTTATTTTTGATTGTGAATGAAAACACTTAGTTTTATGTGACGTTTGATATAGCATGCTTTGGCCTAATAGGTTCTATCACGTTGGTAAGTTTCTCCAGGTAAGTAAACGGGTCCCTTGGTTTATTGGGATTTGTACGAATTACTTTTCCTTAGGCAAGAAACTTACTACTAGTGATGTCCCCCTTCCAGTTACTACATGCCCGTCAAAATATATCGTTTGTTTAACATTACTTCATCATGAAGTAACGTTTATGAAAACACGATTGTGAATGATTTGAAAAATACGATCAAGGTTAAAGACCATAGCCTCGATTGATAGTCTAAGATATAATTTAAATAACTTAAACATAACTCCTACCTTAATGCGGTACTTAGATTGATAATAAGATAAGGCAGGATCTTGATCTACTCGCTTATGTGATTGCTACTTGATTATGACTTCGTTCTTTGCACAAATCTCGAGAAAACAGCACGTCGGCTTGTTACGGTGATAGGGCACGCTTTCCAATGCTATGTGTGTGTAAAGAGAGGTGTGTTTGGGATGAATGGAACTCATGCCCGTCACCCCCCTTTTATAGCAAAAATTGGACCCCAACGCGGTACGCGATGGGTTTCTTGGGACCTGTCGCGTACCGCCGCGCCGCCATTTTACGCCGCCTTCTGCGGTGATGACACGTGGCTTGTCATAATGTGCCACGTGTTTCCACGTGGTTGGACACGTGTCCGGTGACTCACCTATTCCATCGCCCTACGCGATTGGTTGACTGCTACCCCGTCGCATACCGCGGTGGGACATTATTTTCAGAATTTAAAATTTAGGTCCCTATACTTTCTAAGTTAGTGTATTAAGCCTAAATTGAAGAGGGTAAAATACGCGGTGTTACATCCTCCCCACCTTTTGAATAATCTCGTCCTCGAGATTTATTGGAATAGATATGGATATTTCTTTTTCATTTCTGACTCGAGCTCCCACGTATACTCGGGTCCTCGTCTTGAATCCCATTTGACTTTTACAAGTTTAAGTTGTTTGTGTTTGAGAAACTTGATCATACTATCTTCTATTTGAATTGGCTTTTCTACAAACTTAAGCTTCTCGTTGACTTTAACATCTTTTAATGGCATTGTAAGAGTTTCGTCGGCTAAACACTTGTGAATATTGGATACATGAAACAAGCCGTGAATACCTTTCATTTCATCAGGTAATTCCAGCCGTTATGCAACTGGTCTAATTCTTTCGAGTATCTTGAATGGTCCGACAAATCGTGGACTTAATTTTCCTTTCTTTCTAAATCTTACTACACCTTTCCAAGACGATACTTTCAATAACACTTTGTCGCCTTCTTTGAATTCTAATGGCTTACGGCGAATGTCCGCATAACTCTTTTGCCTATCCGTTGCCGTTTTCAATCGTTCACGGATTTGTATTATTTGATCAGTGGTTCTTTGAACTATCTCAGGTCCTGAAAACTAACTCTCACCTGTTTATGACCAACATACATTTGTTCTACACTTACGTCCATACAATGCTTCAAATGGTGCTGCTTAGATACTCGTATGATAACTGTTGTTGTACTAGAATTCCATTAAAGCAAGATAGGTATCCCAGCTTCCTCCTAGATCAATAACGCAGGCACGAAGCATATCTTCTAATGTTTGAATCGAACATTCACTTTGGCCATTAGTTTGGGGATGGTAAGCAATACTTAGGTTTAGTCGAGTCCCCAAAGCCTTTTGAAAGCTTGACCAAAAATTTGAAGTAAAACGACTATCTCTATCGGATATGATGGATAGCGGCACACAATGTAAGGATACAATGTTTTCGACATATAAATGTGCTAACTTATCCATACTAAACGTTTCTTGGATTGGAATGAATGAACAGACTTAGTAAGTGTATCTATAATAACCCAGATTGCATCATTTTGGCGGGAAGTTTTTGGTAACTTCATGATGAAATCCATAGTTATCATATCCCATTTCCATACTGGAATTTCTGGTTGTTGTAGCAATCCTAACGGCTTTTGGTGTTCAGATTTTACTTTGGAACATGTTAGACATTTGGCTACATATAATGTAATATCTTTCTTCATACCGATCCACCAGTAATCATCCTTCAAATTGTGATACATTTTGTCACTTCCCGGATGCATCATATATTTTGAATTGTGTGCTTCTTCGAGAATTTTATCTCTTAGATTTCCGACCATTGGTACCCAAATTCTTGTACCAAGTCTAAGAATTTCGTCACTTCCTTTAATCAATTGATCAATTGTGCCGTTCTCTTTTTCGGCCTTAATGTTTCCTTCTTCCAGTGCCAACTTTTGAGCCTCTTTAATTTGGCATGCTAAATCAACTTTAAGTTTTAATCTAAGAGCTCGGACTCTCTTGGGCTTTTCATGTTCTTTTCTACTTAAGGCGTCAGCCACAACGTTGGCTTTCCCTTCATGGTATACGATCTCACAATCGTAGTCATTGAGCATTTCCATCCAACGCCTTTGCCTCATGTTTAACTCTTTTTGATCAAATATATGCTTCAGACTCTTGTGATCAGTATATACCGTAAACCTTACACCATACAAGTAATGTCGCCATAATTTCAATGCGAAAATTATAGCACCTAATTCAAGATCATGCATGGTGTAATTCTTTTCATGAACTTTCAATTGTATCGAAGCGTATGCGAATACTTTCTTTCCTTGCATCAAAACACTTCCCATTCCCGTGTGTGAAGCATCACAGTAAATGATAAAATTTTCTAATCCATTTGGCAAAGCCAAGATAGGTGCATTAGTCAGCTTTTGTTTGAGTGTTTCAAATGCTTCCTCTTGCTTCGGCCCCCATTCAATCTTAATTGACTTTCTTGTGAGTGCAGTTTATGGAACAGCTATTCGAGAAAAGTTTTGAACGAATCTTCTATAGTATCCGACTAAGCCTAGAAAACTTCGGACTTGAGTCGGTGTCTTGGGTTTCTCCCACTTGGTTATAGCTTCAATCTTTGCTGGGTCTACTTGAATACCCTTCTCATTTATAACATGACCAAGAAATTGTACTTCGGACAACCAAAATTCACACTTGGAGAACTTGGCATATAATTTCTTGTTTCTTAGGATTTCAAGTATGATCTTAAGATGAACTTGATGATCGTCTTTGGATTTTGAGTAAACAAGAATGTCATCGATGAAGACAATAACAAACTTGTCCAAGTATGGCTTGCAAATCCGATTCATCATGTCCATAAAAGCTGCTGGAGCATTAGTGAGTTCGAAAGGCATTATGGTGAACTCATAATGTCCGTATCGGGTTCTAAAGGCTGTTTTAGGTATATCTTCCTCTTGCACTTTTAATTGATGGTAACCCGATTTAAGATCAATCTTTGAAAAACAACTTGCTTTTTGAAGCTGATCAAATAAGTCATCGATTCTTGGTAGTGGATACTTATTTTTAATCGTGACCTTGTTTAGCTCCCAATAATCTATACACATTCTCATCGACCCGTCCTTCTTCTTTACAAACAGAATTGGAGCTCCCCACGGTGACGAACTTGGACGTATGAATCCTTTTTCCAAAAGTTCATCTAACTGCTTCTTCAATTCCTTCATTTCCGTAGGCACTAGGCGATAAGGTGATTTGGCAATTGGTGAAGTTCCTGGCATAAGGTCGATCTTAAATGCTACTTCTCTGTCAGGCGGGACTCCTGGTAGTTCATTAGGGAATACTTCTTGAAATTCAGACACTATCGTCACTTCCCCCATCTTCTTTGGTTCGGGTTCCTTGATTACATATGCCATGAATGCGAGGCATCCTTTACCTATGCAATGACTTGCTTTAATCTATACATAAATAGGTGCGTATGAATGTTTTGAATGATGTTAAGCTATGATTGTAGGCTTAACCTTGAAATCATTTTTTTAGATTGTGAATGAAAACACTTAGTTTCATGTGACGTTTGATATAGCATGCTTTAGCCTAATAGGTTCTATCACGTTGGTAAGTTTCTCAAGGTAAGTAAATGGGTCCCTCGGTTGATTGGGATTTGTACGAATTATTTTTCCTTAGGCAAGAAACTTACTACTAGTGATGTCCCCCTTCCAGTTACTACATGCCCGTCAAAATATATCTTTTGTTTAACATTACTACATCATGAAGTAACGTTTATGAACACACGATTGTGAATGATTTGAAAAATACGATCAAGGTTAAAGACCATAGCCTCGATTGATAGTCTAAGCTATAATTTAAATAACTTAAGCATAAATCCTACCTTAATGCGGTACTTAGATTGATAATCAGATAAGGCAGGATCTTGATTTACTCGCTTATGTGATTGCTACTTGATTATGACTTCGTTCTTTGCACGAATCTCGAGAAAACAGCACGTCAGCTTGTTACGGTGATAGGGCACACTTTCCAATGCTATGTGTGTGTAAAGAGAGGTGTGTTTGAGACGAATGGAACTCATACCCCTCACCCCCTTTTTATAGCCAAAATTGGACCCCATCGCAGTATGCGATGGGTTTCTAGGGACCCGTCGCGTACCGCCGCGCCGCCATTTTACGCCGCCTTATGCGATGATGACACGTGGCCTGTCATAATGTGCCACGTGTTGTAACGTGGTTGGACACATGTCCGGTGACTCACCTAGTCCATTGCGCTATGCGATGGGTTGACTGCTACCCCGTCGCGTACCGCGGTGGGACAATATTTTCAGAATTTATAATTTAGGTCCCTACACTTTCTAAGTTAGTGTATTAAGCCTAAATTGAATAGGGTAAAAGACTTGGTGTTACAAGAAGCTTTTAGACCTTCTTTTTCTTGACCACCAAGCCTCCATCTAAATGAAAACAAATTGAAACACTAAGTGGAATAATCATGTAATCAATAACGAGCAAAACCAACTTAAAATTCACATGAAATTATAGAAAGAATTGGATTTAACATTCAAGACACCAAATGATATAAAACACAATAAATATAAATTACTTGACTCAAAACCTAAATTAATAAAAGATAAACGAAACACGAACTAAACTGAACTCAAAACATTAAATAAACATAACATTATAAGGGATTCGAGATGTATAAATAGATGTATATCAAACATCCCCACACTTACTCTTTTTTCGTCCCTGAAAAAGTCTAATGCAGTTGGATCAGAATCGGAAAATACAGTCGTACAAACATATAGTTTAATTTTTAAAGCTCAGAAAAATGCAAAAACCGCGATCACCGATATTGTTGTCCACTTAAACCCATGCCTTTATCTTTACAGAGAAAATAAGATTCGACAATAATATTACTCAGTGGTTTACACAATTAAGACACGCTTATTTTCAGCTTTTACCGGACCAGAACACCCCAACTTGATTTAAACCTCAAAATTAGCAGATTTAAAACTTTTGTTGCTCTATTTTTTATGAATAGTTAAGACGATCAAGGGTATTGTTTATCCACCTAAGCTTAAGCTTCAAAGTCTACCAAGTAGCCATTAGATATGATTAAGGTTCAATTAATTAATAGCTAGTGTTCCTCACAACATGACATACCCCTGTTATCAAGCAATACACTGAACCATCACCATAGATGAGTATGAAAAATTTCATCTGTAGGGCTTACATGCGGCGTGTCCCTTGTGGTCCGTTTCTTAATGGTAATGAGACGCGAGCAAGGGGACCCCACATGGCTAACATCATGGATGATCAAGTCTGTAATGTATTTGTACTTTTGTACTTTTTGTGATCATGTTTAAAGACTTATGTGGCAGAAATCTGCGGGTTTGCTCTTTTTTTAGCTTTATTTAAATATTCAAACCCCATTTAGAATTGTGAATACCCAGATGAATAGTCGGCATACAGACCCGTAGTTTCTGAACCCGGGACATCCCATCAATACAAGATTTAAGGTTATAAAACCATACGCCAATGATGTGTAACACACTAAAACTAGCAGTTCAGGATTTATATCACAGGCTACACGGCGTACTCTAATGTTAAACCTACCCAAGTGTAAGTCCCCGTTAACGGTTCACTACATTTGGTGTTGGATTTACTCATAAACACAATTCTACAAATCAGAGTTAAATAAAACTTTACGCCGAATTAAAACTTCAACCATAATATCTTACATAACCTCCAAATCTTGTCTTATAAAACATTCATAGTCATTTAAAACAAAACATAATCTTTAAAACATCACAACATTTCTTCGAGATGCCAGAGTCTTCGATTCCATGCCATGTGCCTTCAATCACGCGAGCTGCCTCAACCTATTTGCCTGCGTGCATACTAAAAGTCAGCTACGTTCAGTGAGTTCTAGTTAATCACATAGATTATTTTACATACACATATACGTGCCTGAAAGTACACATTACATACTTAACCTGTCCATCAATCTTTCATACACATACATAACTAACCTTAAGTTATAAAGAGCATTCGCCCTACATACCTCGGATATTATTAGGGTCGGTACCCTCCATCCTCGGATATTATTAGGGTCCGGTCACCATTCATCCTCGGATATTATTAGGGTCCGGTACCCTCCATCCTCGGATATTATTAGGGTCCAGTCACCCTCCATCCTTGGATATTATTAGGGTCTGACACCCTTTCTTCCATACTTCCTTGACATACTTTCTATATACATAATTATAAGTATCGCACATACATACATCATTCATTCTTCATCTTACAACATACATATAACATCAACCTTTTCCTAGCAGTACATGCAATTCCGAAGATCGTTCATGCACCAACAAGAAATCATTCATACATTTCACATAATACATATATGGCATACACTTATCACCTAGGATAAGCGTATTAACTAATCACATAGAGTATGCACACAGCCCCGAAAACATAACAAGGAATGGGGCTAGAAACTCACCTGAATGCAGTTGCGTTCACTGTTTATAGTTATTCCTTTCTTGAGCTTTGCACGGCTAACTGTATAATATTTACATGTATCAATTTACTATTGCTACTCATATCGTATTTCTATCTTTATATAATCCACAACGGACAGGGGTCCGAGGGCAGCGCCCCTGGCAGCGGGGTCTAGGGGTGGCAGCCCCTAGCGGGGTCCAAGGGACAGAGCCCCTGGATGGGGTCGAGCTGCTATGTCATTTCATTAAACTTCTAATTCGTTACTTTGGTCTTTGTAATTAATTCATTCTTTTCTAAGTTCAGGGACCATTCTATCCGTTTGTTAAACTTCTAATTCATTATATTAACGGAACGAACTGGTCCACGTAGCGAATTGAACCCTTTAACGAACTGGTTAATAAGCGAACTGGACCTTATAACTAAATGGTCCTTGACGAATCAGTTCATGTAGCGAATCAGTCCATGTAAAGAACTGGACCTTCCAATTCGTCATCTCTTTTAATGAATGACTATAACGAATCAAGGGTGATTCGTTATCTTTTCCCTTAACGAATTGAACACGAACTGAAGCTAGTTCGCTATGCTTTCTTTAACGAATTACTTGGCGAATCGCCCCTAATTTGATAACAAATTAGGGTTAGGGTTTGTCTTAGAATGTCCAGAACATACCATGACATCCTTAAATACATGCGCCGCCTCTCGGGCGCCGTCTTTCCGGCACCTCCGTGCCAGAAAAACGGGCGGTGGCTAGAAAAACGCGGTTTACCCCATTTTACACCGTTTTTCATTGTTTTTCGTCCCGTTAGATCCAGATCTGAGCTAGGTTGACCCCTAAGCTCATCATAGGTTCGGTTTATACCCGATTCCACCCGGATCTCATGACTTAAATGGTTTAACGGTGTCGGCTCGTGGTTTCGTGACTATATCTAACGGGTTAAGCTCATACAATATTAAACTATCATTACCTCGGGTCGGTAATCGGTTTCCTTCTTGGTCTAGGCTTAGGCAGGGAGAGAACTAGAGAGAGATCTTAAGTGTGTGTTTTGGTGGTGTATGGAATATGTGAGAAATGAATGATTAAATGGGTAATTAAGGCTTATATAATTATGGATCATGGGCTTAAGCCCATGGTGTTTCCTTCTTTCCCTTATAACCCAAGTCCATAACCCATATCCATTTAACCCAACACTAGCCCGAATCATAATAACTCGTATTTTCATTTATTTACCGAAACTAGAAAACGGGATGTTACACCAAGCATCATATGATAACGTATTCAAATTTTTTAAACTTTTCAAACTTCATAATATTTTCACTTTTCATACCAAGAATTGAGGCTTGAGTATGGCCCGACCTTTCATTACTTATCTTACACGGACAAAACGCTTTAACCATAAGAGATTTCCGACCCATTTTATCAAATTTCCCTTTCATTTTCAAGGCTGAGCCTACCAACACATCCCAAGTTAAGTGCGCTTTCTTTTATTTTATCTTATATTATTAGTAGTTTGAAAAACCAATTTCCGATAAATATAATAATCTCCCACTTTAACGCAAAAAAACTATATTCAAGGGACATTTTTAAAACATTTTTCTATTTTTTTAAAGTTAAATTTAAACTACGACTCAAATATCGTATCCCCACACTTAAATTTTGCATTGTTCTCAATGCAAGGATAAGGACGACTTAAAATAAAAATAAAATTAAAAATAAAGTCGGCCTACAAAAAACTAAAAACCTAAAAATAAAAAAAACAAAAGCAAAATAAAATGTTAACATGCTAGATAATGGAAAAGACTTAGCTGGTAATATGCGCATGAAACATGATGACAAAGTCTTCTTTTCATGAATGCCCTCCAATTACAAACGTGCTCAACATATAGTAACTCATTCCCTCACACACGAACGTAAGCGGCCAAACAAAACAAACATATCTAAAAATGTATCTTATCAAACTGATAGATATTATGTAATTAAAGTTCTTCAATCAACCTACAAATAACACATGAATAATTAGCAGCAAATAATAATAAACATAAAGTATACGGCTCCACTGCTCCTCCATCCCCACACTTATCTTTTGCAATATACTCTTCCTTGGGGATCGTTTATGTAGCTCACTCAATTCTCAAACTGACACATCTTTAATTCTCGTAAATTCCCCTCTCCATGATGGTGATGATTCCTTGAAACGATTTGACGACGCAACAAAACTACAAAAACTAGTGTTAGTGACACAAGACATAAAAATAAAATAAAATATACAAACTCTACACTTGAGTTTTCACTCAAGAACCCCTGTTATGCGAATCACATGGCGGACTGTGTGGAGCTTCCTCCACCTCGGTAGAACTCCAATGCCCTCAAAGATATCGAATCACGATCTGACCATTCGTCAACCTTTGTCTTCTACTTTCTAACTTCACGAACCTTCTCAAACTTACGCTTTCCACCACCTCTTTCTCCAACACACTTTACCATTACCCGAACTAGAAACTGCTCGCTCCTTTTTCACACTCGTACTCACCGAACGGGAATCGTCAAGACTAGGGCCCATGCCCAAGATATCTGATTCTATCGAGTAAACTGGGTGACATGGATCGATAAGACCGTCTTGACCACTCGGATGTCTCATGGACTTAGCCAAATACGTGGCACTATCATCGCCGGCTCTAAGAGTGATCTTGCCTTTCAAACACATCAATGATTGCCCTAGCAGTACGTAAAATGGACGACCCAAAATGATACGAACGCTCTCGTCGGCCTCCATATCTAAAACAACAAAATCTACGGGAAAAACCAAATTATCTACCTTTACGAGCAAATTTTCCACGGCACCCCTTGGATACCTAACGGAACGATCGGCTAAAGACAACGTCATACGAGTAGGGGTGAGCTCTCCTAGGCCCAACTTTTCATATACAGATTACGGCATGAGGTTTATACCACCTCCAAGATCGGCCAATGCTTGACACGTCGTATCACTTCCGAAAAGACATGGAATGGTAAAAACACTGGGGTCGGGTAATTTCTCCGGTACTTTATTAAGAACCACCGCAGAACACTCTCCATTTAATGGTACAGTTGAAAGCTCCTCCAACTTATCCTTTCTTTTAAGAAGGTCTTTCAAAAATTTGGCGTATTTAGGCATATGCTGGAGGACTTCGACGAATGGGAGGTTGACATTTATTTGGCTAAATCTATTAAGAAAATGTCTGTAATCCTTTGTATATTGTTGATGCTTTAGTCGGGAGGGATACGGGACATAAGCAGGGTCAATGATGTGTGGTGGTGGCCGGACTTCAACCGGCTTCTTCTTAACTTGTGGCTCAATAATTGGTGTTGTACCTTGTGACTTACCTGTAGCTTCTACCTCTTTCTCCTCATCTACCAACTCATCGTCCCCATCTTTCCCAATTTCCCTACTAACTACCTCCGGACCAAAAACCCTACCACTACGAGTGGAGATGGCTTTCAATTGAGAAGCCGGATTAGTTTGAGGAATAGCTGAAAACAGACCTGGGGGCCTTTCTTCTAAACGACGAGCAATATCACCAACAGTTCTTTGAATATCAGGAATAGCAGATTGTTGATTCTTAAAAAGTAGGTCATGCTCGGAGAACTTCTTCTGTGTAGCTTGGTCTCTCTCCAGGATTTGCTTCATCATCTCTTCCAAACGCCCAACTCCACTGTTCGAATCCTGCACGTTATTTTGAACATTAGTACCATTGGTATTATTATCATTAAAATACTGACCTTGTATTGGAGCATAAGAATTTTGAAATCCGGGTGGTGCGCCTGACGGAAGCCAGTTAGAATTATTCTGATTCGGGTTCTTGTAGGTGTTCCAACTCTGATTATTGTTGCTGTAATTGTTGGAAAACCTATTTGTTGGTACATGTTTGTCAGTAGTTCATAGTCTTGTAATTGTAATCGAGTCTGTATTGTAATTGTGTATTTGATTATGTTTTTGTTTGTGTAACTAGCGAAGTTGTCAACAAGTTCGCTCAGGCGAACTTGTTGAACAAGCGAAGTTGTCAACAAGTTCGCTCAGGCGAACTTGTTGAATATGCGAAGTTACAGACAACTTCGCCTGTGGCGAAGTTGTCGTGTATATATTGAATGTTACAGCCGAATCGTCAAGGTTAAGCAATTTAGGGTTTCAGTCAAGTGTTCGAGTTTAAGCAGACGTGTTTGCTAGTTCCAGTGTCTGTAATAGTGACTACGAGTCACGTGTTCGGTTAATAATATTACGTGTTCGATTCATTGCTTGTGTTATTCTATATCTACACTCGTAACCTACCTACGCAGGGATTCCGCACCTGCGTTGTTAGAGAACATCCCGTGTACGATCCGTTCAGGAACCTACACTATTCTGACCAGCAACAAAATCGACATGTTGATTCATCACCGGGCACTCCAACGTACCATGTCCACCCCTACAAAACTCACACCTGTCCACCTTGGCCTTCAGCTCTTTAACCTCTCTATTTCGTGATTCCAAAGCATCTGCCACACTAGTATCTAGATTAACTTGGTGTGTACACCTCGAGCGGATGAGGATGTACTGCTAACGGGAGTGGAATTTCCGTATTGTGGCCCTTTGGCATCATCGGATTGAGCAAAGCTCTCAAATAATTTGTTACATTCGGTGACATTCTTCCTTGCCAGTAAACTTCATTCCGCGGCTGTGTCGAACCGAACTTGGGTTTCGTAATTCAGCCCATTGTAAAATTTCTCCACGAGAGCCAATGGTTCTTTGAGCATCGAGCTAGCATGTTCAGAAAATGCTTCCAAGCATGACAATATTGCTCTCCCGGTTCCATGTGAAAAGAATGAATTTGATCACGAAGGATAGCCGCTTTAGCCAGTGGGAAGTATCTCTTGATAAATGCAGAACGTAGTGCTTCCCAAGTGGTGAACGTGCCAGGTGGCTGAGTGTCAAGACAAGTAGCTGCTTTACCTGCAAGTGAAAACGGAAACAAATGTAAGAAAATAGCATCTTAGGTAGCACCTTGTGAATTAAAAGTTTTAAGAACGCGGTAAAGTCGGTTAATGTGAGCCAGTGCATTTTCGTCATCCCGCCCCGTGAACTGATTAGTTTGAACAATATTGTTCATGACGTATGACGGAATCTGCCACGAGTTGGGATTGTCGATCTGGGGAACAATGATGCATGACTGGTTTCCGATTAACCCGTCGAAGGCTTGAGCAGCAATTGTCCTGTCGTCAGCCATTTGAACTTCTGGTTGACTTCTCGGACTTTATGATGGTGAACTGGTTGGAGATGATTTTGTGACGAACTAGCCTCGGACTTCAACGAAGAAAATTCAAGATCAGCTAGTGGTTGTCCTTGCGAACGAAGATGTGGCATAAACCTGAAAAACGCAAAAGACCAAGTGAATAGACACGAAAATTTAAAAATAAATAAAAATAAACTAAAACTTAAATTAGACTCCTACGACTCAAACAAAAATAAAACAAATAGCACGTATGTAGCAGATAAGTCCAAATAAAGCTAATAACGCAATTGCTAAGAGTCCCCGGCAACGACGCTAAAAACTTGATGTACTGAAAAAAGTCAATTAAATATTAACTAAATTAAACAAGTAATAAAAACAAGACCTAAGACTCAACTACAAAAAACACCGGCAAGTGAACCGATCAATTGTATTAAAGCTAACTAAGCCCGGAATATCGAAACCACAGGACTCTATAAATTACGTAAATTAACTAATTAGACTCGACTTACGACACAACTATTTATTATTAATATTTTAAGGGGTTTTTTAAACTAATATTAAACTAAGAAAGTAAATAAACAAGTAAACAAGAAACAAGCAATCAAACACAAGATCGAAACCAATAAGAGACGGAATCCACCTAGGTAAGAATCCCATGTATCAACAATCAACAAGCAATGGACAAATAACATGATATGGAAACTGATTTCTAGACATATTCATTTAACAAACCATAAAGGACCATTGACCAAATCAAACGAAATCCCAAAGAACAGTTATTAGATTATTAAGTAATCCGTTATATTGATTCTCTCACAATTATCAAATAGGGTTAATTAATAGTATCTAAAGCAAGCAATCTCACGAAACACTAAACCCTAGATAACTTGATAAATTTATCATGACATCATGAGCAAGGATCAACACAATAAGCAAGAATATTGTCACTATCTATCATAGTATGCGACTGACCAAGACACATGAACAACTCCTCACCTTACCACTATTGGAATTCAGCAAAACATTCAAAATCCTAATCAACGATCAACTAGATTCTATGATCTAATAGGCCTATTTAATCACAATAATCAAAACACCAAGTAATGATTAAACATAAACCCTAATATCTAAAGAACACAATCAAAAGATAAAAGATCTATGTGAAGCAATAGTTAATAATCAATCAAGATAACAAACATTCATATGCATCATGAAAACAAAATCAAGTCTTTTACTATTAATAAAATGAAACCACAATCAAAACATTATCCAAAGCAAGAATCAAATCAAAACATGTTCAACAAACCTAGGTAGACATGAAGTCTAGCCTAGAATAATTATTAAAAACAATCCCAAACAAGTATTTAAAACAAAGAAGCAAGACACGATAGATAATTAACAAGAACAATGAAAAAGAACGAGAGAACCCATCTTAATCCACCCTTGAACACTCGTATGAAAGCTTGATGATCTTCTTTGATTCCTAGCTTCAAAACTCCTCCAAACCCTAGTTTATCTCTCAAAATCGGCTGGAACTAGTTGTCAAATCGTTTAGGTTTACATCCATATATATATATATAACGAGCTGGGCCATAAAAAACGCAAAATAATGCTGAACAAAACCCCTAGACGCTGCGCGACGGGTTTGGCCTCCCCCGTTCGCGCGGCGCGGCTGGCCTTAGGTGGAAATTTCGTTTTTTGCATTTTTTTATTAAATCTTGTAAAATCTTTATAAATATCTTTCTTGAACTCCAAGTAACGCTTAGAAGCTTCTAGACCTTCTTTTCCTTGACCACCAAGCGACCATCTAAATGAAAACAAATAGAAACACTAAGTGGAATAATCATGTAATCAATAACGAGCAAATAAAACTTAAAATTCACATGAAATGATAGAAAGAATTGGATTTAACATTCAAGACAACAAACGATATAAACCACGATAAATATAAAATACTTGACTCAAAACCTAAGTTAATAAAAGATAAACGAAACAAGAACTAAACTGAACTCAAAACATTAAATAAACATTACTTTACAAGGGATTCGAGATGTATAAATAGATGTATATCAATTAACTAAGAACATATCATATAACCAGATCCATAGTTAATCAATCTAATATGTATATAGATTGATTAGATCTGAATGTTGGTGTTCTACAAGTGGTATCAGAGTTTTCTGGTGTTAGATTGATCTTAGTTAAGGTAATTTGATAAGAATTTGATGTTTATCGATTAATTATTGGTTTAATATTAATTTGATTGAATTAACATTCGGATATGTTAATGGAGGATTGAATTGAGTTAAATTGTGTTCGGCGTGATTTGTGGAAGGTTTGTGTGGATTGAATTGGATTATTAAGGTAGTTTGTGATGTATTGGGTTCCAATTTGTTGATTGTACGAAACAGGGCATAATCGTGTTTGATTTGGTGGAATTTGGTAATTGATTGATTGGTTTAAGGTATACAGGATAGGTCATGTGTGTTCACGAGTTAACTACGAGTAAAATGAGCTTTGATTTGGTCGATTTGGTGCTCAAATTGACCAAGTATTACATACTTTTAGTTTGTGTGTTGGTAATATCAGATCTGAAAATTTCTAGATTTTCTGGAAATCTTCACTAGAATATTTGAAGATTGCTTTAATTCGTTATGACTCGTTCGTTATACACGTGTCGTCATTCATTATCAGTCTCTAACTGATTTGTGGCACGTGTAAAGTTTGTTACAACTGAATAACAAACTAATTCGTTAATCAGTGTAGCTAGTTCGTTACTCATTAATTC
>NW_027501567.1:0-73412 GCF_021521415.1 Bidens hawaiensis | reverse complement strand
AACCACCGTCTGACGCCACCACCAATTAGTTTAGCAGTTTACAGACGTTAAATGACTTCTATCTACTGTGATATATATGGTAGGTAACTAATTTTGAGCTTATGCAGACGCTATCCAGTTTATAAAACAAACAGTATTATATTTTTAGATTGCAAACTTTCAGACCACATCTTTAATTACAGACATGAAATCAGATTTTAAGACAGTTTTTGTCTTAAACAACAGACAGCACCTAAGTCAACATAAGATTATGAGAGTTTAAAACCCTAATTTCCTCGGGAAACTCAATGTCACAACCACTTACTACTATATCTTACAACCATGGATGCATATAAGACCATGTGTAGTTATAAAGCTCCACTACCAGGGGTTATGCGCCACGTGGTGCCCAGTCAGAGTTATGATTTTGTACAAAAACAGGCTGTAGTCATAACTCTCCACTACCAGGGGTTATGCGCCACGTGGCGCCCAGTCATTATTAATTTTATTTGTTTTTTTAAATACTAAATCATTTAAATAAATCACATAAAATTAAAAATTACATTAAACTTCCAAATAAAAAATACATTAAACTAAATTAAAAAAAATACATCAAATTAAAAATAAAAAAACATAAATAATACTATTCTATCTCAAACCATACCCACCCACCTATATCAAATATGAACCACAAACACTCAATCAGATCTCCACCACCGGACCTCCAATCAGATCCCCACCATCGGACCTCCACCACCGGACCTCCACCAACGAACTCCGATCCTCATCCTCAAGAGCTTCCAGATCCTCATCCTCATCTGTTCAACGAACTCTGATCCTTCATCAACCGGTATATATCTATATATATACACACAACGGATATATCTTCAACGGATAATTAAATATAATTTTATATTTTTAAAAAACCCAACGGCTCCAAATGGCCCCAACAGCTAATTTTTTGGATTTGTGTGCCATTTCTTGCGTTTTGTATACCAGCCAAAATAACATATCCCATAACCCAAGGGGGCGGTGTACCATCGCGTTTTCGGTCAAAACGTTGGTGGCAACGTTGCCACTACACATGGTCGAAGATGCCAAAAACTAGGTATGAGCATGCATAGTGACTTGTACGGTGGACCCCACTATTACTAATCAGCGGAGGATCTCGTGCCTCGAAAAAATCTCAATTTCTAACGGTGCACTGCACACACACAATATTAAATTCACCGAAATTCTGCAAGTCACGTGACACGGAAGTTTAAATAAAAAAAAAGTAGACATTAAGCAAAGGTAAATAATTTTTCCAGATAAAAAAATATTCCCAAATCAGAAATAAGTTTACGCTATTCCACTTGTACCTAAGTCTGGATTTAGTGTTTTCAGCTCTGGAAATTCCAGTAACATCTTTAATTATAGTTGTTTTGCTGCAAATCCCAGTTGAAATTAAGGTTGCAGAGAGAGAGAGAGAGAGAGAGAAAGAGCGGTTTGTAACATTATGAAATCACGGAGATCGTGGTGGGTTTTTCTTTTTTTGAATCTTTAATATTATATTATATTGGGTTTTAAGCTAAACCCAGATGTGAAATTGAACTAAAGGGTTTTGATTTTACCTGGGGAAGAAAACAGATCAAGAAGGTGGGACCCACCATTTTAAAAGAAAAGAAAAGAAAAGAAAATGGGTTACTTAGTTTTCAAGCATATTAAGTAATAGTAGGGTCCTCTGTGTTGTATGGTGTTAAAAAATTGGGGGTTTTTATGTTTTTTAAAGCTTGGGAATAAAGATTAAGCAAAGTTCTTAATCACCCAACAAACCCATGATTATGTTTTAAAAATCCCTTTTTAAAGTTTGGATCTTTTATATTATTATCTTTATTACTAAGTTAGTTGTTTGATATCTTTTAGGCAGCAACCACCAAGTGTCATTGCATATAGTTAGTTTAGGGCTTTATTGAGAAAATGGGTGCAGTTGGTGGTGAAGAGCTGATGAACTGGGAGAAGAAGATGGACGAGAATGGAAGAGAGGAGAAGATTCTTGTGTTGGTCAGATTGAGGCCTTTGAATGACAAAGAGATTTCAACAAATGATGTTTCAGACTGGGAGTGTATCAACGATACAACTCTTCTCTTTAGGAACACTCTGCAGGAAAGATCCATCTTCCCAACTGCTTACTCGTTTTGTATGATATAAGTGCGACATTTTTTGGATATTTTCTTGTTTTCTTCAAAATCAATAGCTACTTGATATCATATTTGGTTTGTGATCTTGCACATAGATTCATGGTTATTTTTGGAAATTGGATCATTGCCTGGATTTTCTAAATCTAATTTTTACATTATTGCTCAGATTCTGATATTAGTTTAAGCAAAAAGTATATTGCTTTAATTGTATGTGATTTTTTTCATCTTTCTTTAGGGTTTTTGGTAAAACTTGAATGCCATTTTACAGGACATAAAGTTTTGAGTCTAATTGGTTTGTGATCTTGTGAGTATTTTAATATAGTGGTTGGTAAGGTAAATTCATGGTCCTCTTCATGGGATTGGATCATTAGGTGTGTTTTCTTACTTTTTATTTTTTATTAATTCTTGTTTTAGGACTCTCATTAGAGTAAAATGCCATTGACTACTGTCATATAATTTTGTTTTAGGATTCTAATTATAGTGGAGATCTTGGTCAATTGTGACATTTTTAGGAGCTAAAGTTTGTCTTTGCAATTAAAGAGCAATTATTCACAAAGTTTTTCAGACAAAAAAAAAAGAAAAAATAATTGTCATGCGTGTTTGATTTAGAAATGCATATATTTTTAAATTTTAATTAATGATTTTTTTTCCTTTTTTTTATTTGTTCTCATTTTATGGCAACAGACCGAGTATTTAGTGGTGATGCAACAACTAGGCAAGTTTATGAAGAAGGAGCTAAAGGGATTGCACTTTCGGTTGTTAGTGGCATAAACTGTAAGCCCCATCATTAGCCGTTGACCTTGGCAAGACTTTGACTTTTACTTTGACTGTTGAATTCTTGACTGTTTTCAGTAAGCATCTTTGCATACGGTCAAACAAGCAGTGGGAAGACATACACAATGACCGGGATAACCGAATACACCGTGGCTGATATATACGCCTATATGCAAAAAGTACATGACTTTTTATATCTTTATTTTTTCTATTTTCAAATCGACTTCTTTTTTCTTGAAATAACGGTTTTGTTTTTTACTTTTTCATTAGCATGAAGAAAGGGCATTTGTTTTGAAATTTTCGGCTATTGAAATCTATAACGAAGCCATAAGAGACCTTCTAAGCACGGATAATATTCCACTTAGGGTTTTGGATGATCCGGAGGTTGTTTCATGTCCGTTAGTGTATGTTTAATATTTTTTTATGTATCAGTGGATTAACAATATTTATTTTGTTTTGTTATCTATCTATCTATCTATCTATCTCAGAAAGGGACAATTATAGAGAAACTTACAGAGGAAACATTGAGGGATTGGAGCCATCTTAAGCAGCTTTTGTCCATTTGTGAAGGTGAAGACTATAGTAATCCTTATTAGTTTACCAATTTATTTGTTAAGAAAATAACACATAGTTTTGTATGTATTGATGTTTTAAAAGTTAGCATAAGCTATCTGTTTTTTGAAAAACTTATTATGAAAATAATTGAATTATTTCATTTAATAAACAATTTCAACCCTGTCATCTAATTTTCTTGCCCAAGGTTGATTTTTTAGTTTGACTTGAAGGATTTCGTGGTTCTACTAGTTACATCTATTTCTAACGAACCAAATTGGTTGAAAGTTGCTCGATGGTTTTTAACAAGTCTCTTGTAATTTCGCACGAATCATTTATAATTATTTTTTTAAAAAAGGGTCAACAAAATTGTTTCGGGTCAACTCGACCTAGCCTGTTTTGAACCATACCAAAAAGTATCTCATACGGTTGTTGCTGTTTTTATTTGCAGCTCAAAGAAAAGTGGGAGAGACATCCCTCAATGAAACAAGTTCAAGATCTCACCAAATTCTTAGACTGGTATGCAACATTCTTTAATTTTACTATTTACTATTTGTTATGATGTTAATAACATATTCATCATGATATGTTTGGTGTTTTGCAGACGACTGAGAGTTCAGCTAATGAGTTCATAGGGAAGGACAAGTCAACAAAGCTTACGGCTAGTGTGGTATTTACAATACTACTCTTGTTTTTGGAGCATTTTTAGTTTAAAAAAAATATAATTGAGTTATATTCATATGATTTGCAGAACTTTGTTGATCTTGCTGGAAGTGAGCGCGCAGCTCAGGCATTATCTGTTGGGCAAAGATTGAAAGAAGGTTGCCACATAAACCGTAGCTTACTGACACTTTCCACCGTCATTCGGAAGCTAAGGTTTGATATTTTGGTCTAAGTTTCCATTTTTCTTTTAATAAATGAACACTCCCATTTGGGAGTGAAAATTGCAGCAATTTCCATTCTATATAAGAAAAACGTCTTTTTTTTCTTCTTTTTATCTTAATTTTGTTGTTAACATTACACGTTGAAGTAGTCGGGGTGTGCACGGGTTGGTTTGGGCTCAAACCGAACCAAAAACCGAATATTTGGTTTTTTGGGTTTTTGAAATGTTTGGTTTTGGTTTTCACAATTGGGTTGGTTCAGTTTCGGATATTTCAGTTTTGGCATATGGGCTTGAAATTTTTATGCTGAAAAAAATGACTCTAATAATTAATTCGTGCCTATTAGTTTTTTTGTCAATTAATGATTAATTGATTATTGACACCTGGATCTAAAATTTTTGCGCTACACCATTTATAAATATAAATTAAATTACAAAATTCGGTTTTTTCGTGTTCAGTTTGGTTTTTTCGGTTGGCACATGCAAAACCAAACCGGATATACGGTTTTTGAAAAACATTAAACTAAACCGTCGGTTTTGAGTTGGGTTCGGTTATTTTGGTTCGATTATATCAGTTACGAATCGATTTTTTTGGTTTCTTGCAAGTATCGATTTTAATCCATATAATCAATGTTTTGGATCATGTTCTCATAATTTTCAAATTGTTTCTTTTTAACCAAGTAATTAAATTTGAACCCTGATGACAATTGCAGCAAGGGCAAACATGGGCATGTTAATTACCGAAATTCGAAGCTGACACGTATATTGCAGCCTTGTTTGGGAGGAAACGCACGGACTGCCATTATCTGCACCTTAAGCCCAGCCCGAGAGCACGTTGAGCAATCTAAAAATACTCTTTTATTTGCAAGTTGTGCAAAAGAAGTAACAACAAATGCACAAGTTAATGTTGTTATGTCTGATAAGGCCTTGGTTAAACATTTGCAAAAAGAATTGGCTCGTTTGGAAAACGAGCTTAGAACACCCGCACCGCCTGATTATTCAGCACTACTTAGGAAGAAAGATCAGCAGATTGAGAAGGTATGGTTCACCTTTTCTCCATAGAATTAGCGCGTTGGGTAACGGGCCAAGACCATTTTTTTGGTACTGGCCGGGCCAGGTCGACCAAAAACGATTTTTTTTTCATAATTATATTTTATTCATAAATAGATAGTCGGTCAAAAGTGATTACCAAAAATAAAAATACTTTGGGCAATGTTTTTGTGTTTTCTTTTAATTTTACCCTTTAGTAAAAGTAACCTGATTCGATCCATATATAAGTCAAATCTGATTACCAAATTTATACACACTTTGGGCAATTTTGGCGTTTTTTCCTTTTTTTTTATGTCTGCTTGAGAGATAAAAATAGCCAACTTCGACCCATTCATTAGTAAATGTGTTGAAATTGCTTTCTTTGCTTTTGCCAAGATGGGCCAATACAATTAACTTTTTGGTACGGGCAGGGCCGGGCTGACCAAAAACATTTGAATTGTTTCATAAATGGTTAGTGGGTCAAAAGTGATTACAAAACTTAGATACACTTCAGCCATGTTGCACGTTTCCTATTGAGCTCTTTTATATGTTTGGTCGTTTATAAAGCTAGCCCAATTCGTCCCATACACAAGTCAGACGGGTCATAAGTTAACTTTTATGTTTGCAGTTGGAGAAAGAGGTCCGGGATCTCATCAAGCAGCGAGATCTTGCTGAATCTAGGATCCAGGAATTGCTACTTGCTGTCAGAAGCGATCAAGTTTCAACACAATGGGTAAATTTTAGTTACTGAAACTAGACAAAAAAAATGTTTAAATTCATTATTTTTACTAAAAGTTATTTTTCTTTCTAGGATGAACGACAAGGCAACACAGGCGCGCAAGAATATTCTTCTGAATCATCAAGCATTAAGTTGATTGTCTGGACTGGTTCTTTTGAGGGAGGCCTATAAATTGCACGGGTCCAAGCTTCCCGGTACAACTTCATTTACAACAAGAACCGAAGACGAGTCAAACAACTTTTGCAAAGAGGTCCGATGTGTCGAAACTGATGAATCCACTAATGACCAAACCACCATTTCCAATGGTGAAACCGAATCCGTTTCCGTTTCAGGCCCCAGCGAAACAACCCGCGTAAGAAACCGCATCAACATTGGGTCGTTGGAGCAAAATTTCCAAGATTTGCAAAACACCATAAATTCTCTGGTCACACAACCATACGGTGATGGTAATGATGATAATGATGATGAACAAGAAGTGCAGTCACAAATGTCAAATGTAACGGGTTTTAATAATAATAAGCTCACGAAAAGTAGGAGTTATAGAGCGAGTGTTGTAACGAGTTCTTCTCCACCAGAGTTTGAGAACACGCCGCCTAATGATTTTGAAACAGGGTTTCCAGGAAGACCGGAAGGGCGAAAGCTGTGGGATATTCCGGCGGCGGAGTATGGTGGTGCCGCCAGTGGAGGGTTGTTGAGAAGTGATTCGAAGTACTATGTTGGAAGATGCGAAGAATAAAGCCTCGGGTGAAGAGGATATTCCTAGTGTAGATACTTTTGTTGCGGGCTTGAAGAAAATGGCTAAACTTCAGTTTGACCAGGTTTGACTTTTGACTTCCCTTGGCGTTATTAGTCTACTTTAGGCTTGTTTTTGTTTTAGGTTTCGTACTTATACAAATCAGAAACAAGCGGGTTGAGTAATGGGTCAAAATAGGTATATTCTTAGAACAGTTCAAACAGAATGTGTCGGGTTGAGATGACTTGCTCACAATTTCTTGCCTTTCTTTATTGAATATAATATAATAATTTGTATATTCAATATGACTATAAAATGTTCATTACAATAAGAATTGAGTTTGGCCAAGCAGTCGAGATAGTTCGACGTAATGAGCTTGGGTCGTTTTGCCCAAAGTTTCAAATCAGTTTGAGTCAAAAATGGGATCTGACCAAAATGGACTAGGGATGAAACGGGTTTTTATAGAAAGTAAAGTATCAAATGACAGTAGCAGAAGTTAGTAACTATATCAAATGACAAAATAATAATTATGGTAACTATATCAGGCAAAAAGTGTTTGTATTGCATCTTTTTAAACATGATAATTTTAAATAACAGTAGCAGAATTTAAACAAAAATAAACAGTAACCGAATTTAAGCATAACTAAAAAAGAAACACAGAGAAAACAATATAACTAAATAAAGGAGCATGCAACCAACAAGAGACACTTTACTCCAAAGCAGCCCAAAATATTAGCATATTACATTAAAAGTCCAAATGTGCCCAAATTCAGGTGTGTGGGTCAGGGTTGCCAAATTTAAAACAATGATGCAATTTTTTTATTAATAATTTTTGAAAGGTTATAAACACTTGATTGTGTCATGGGCTACTACTTTTAAAATACTCAACCTGTTTGACCCGTTTTCTTTTTGGTTAAGTTTTTAAATTTTATCGTTAGAATTAAAAATTCAGCCCAAAATAACCCGTTCCACATAAAAGGGCATAAGTGGGTTACTTTTAACTGCAATTAACCGAATTTTGTTGTTGATTATTATAGGTTAATGGGTCAGGAGCAGAGGGCGATGGCTTGGGTAAAAGTGTAAAAAGCATCGGCATAGATTCAATGATGGGTTCGCCACCTGAAGATTGGCCTCAAGAGTTTGCAAGGCAGCAGAAATGTATAGTTGAACTTTGGGACGCGTGCAACGTTTCCTTGATTCACAGGACATATTTTTTCTTGTTGTTTAGAGGTGATCCCATGGATTCTATTTACATGGAGGTTGAGATTCGAAGGCTTTCGTTTCTTAAGGAAACATTTTCCAAGGGAAATCCGGCTTTTCAAGACGGCCATACGCTGACATCAGCATCCAGGTTCTCTCCCTGTCTCTACCCACACACATTTTCGCGGGAACATGTGGAACAAAATAAATCATTTGTTTTTCCAATCTTAAGAACTTTTAAATTAAAAAAAATTAACAAATTTCTTTTTCATATAGAACCTACACATGTGAAGTCGTGTAGGTAAACGGTTAAATTTAATAATTTAATAACAAATTAGTTTTAGTTTGAGGTTATAATAAGAAAGTGGGTGGGGTGGGGGGTGGGGGGGGATTAATCTAAAACGAGTCGAATGAAAAAATGGCTCATTTCAACGCTCTCATTTACCATAATTAACTTTTTTTTAGTAACCTATGAAAATAGGTCTGGATTGGATTGACTTGAAATACTTGCTTCAAAATCTAGTATTATTGTTGTTTTTCACTAAAGGTTAATTACGCGTACAAAAGTGATGCTACTACAATACTAATTCAACTTTTTGAATAAGAAGATTAGAAGGTTTTATATATTAAATATACACTATCCACAACTTTTCAACCAATTTGATTCGTTAAAGATAAAACATTACCATAATCGGCCAACATTAGTTTGTACAAAGTTATATTGAAATTATAATTTATTCAGTTTTTCCTAATAAAATTTATGCAGCATCAAAGCTCTAAGAAGGGAGAAAGCAATGTTAAGCAGACTGATGAACAAACGGTTTTCGGAAGAAGAGAAAAAGAAACTTTACCAAAAATGGGGTGTTAACCCGAACTCCAAACGAAGGAGGCTGCAGCTAATCAACCGTCCATAGAGCACCATAGAGGATCCAATCCACTTGCAAGACAGTGCTTCAATAGTTGCAAAGTTGATTAGGTTCTCGGAACAGGGTCAGGCTCTAAAGGAAATGTTTGGGCTTAGCTTTAGTCCTCCAAAAATGGTAAGGAGGTCGTTGGGTTGGAAGCCGAGCATGTCGTCGCTCTTGTAAGTCAAAGGTTTTATAGTTGACTTCCGGGGTTCGGATGAACATATTGACAAAAGGATTTAACCGATAAAACGTTTTAGTATGGTATAAGTATTAGGTTTGAATTGGGACTTTGAATCATTGTTGGTTGTGAGATGAATATGAATTGAATTTTACTGATTTGGAGTTTGTGTTTTTATGAAATACAGTTATGTTGGGCTAGGCTTGATGGTTTATACTTGATCTATTGGACTTGGGTTTGGATAAGATGTAACAACGAAAACACTTGATTTCGGTGGGCTTTTGTGTGGGCTTGGGCCGTAGTGTGTTTTGTGATATATACACATTGAAATTAGAACATTATGGGTGTCAATCATTAACATAGTTGGTATGTGTTAGTAGGTTATGAGGTTCTTCATTCCAATCATCTTGTATCATTCATTAAGGGCTTAAGCACCCGGCGTTAATATAACGTGTGTTTTTAAGTCCATTGTGTGTTGATTTGTGTTTATGAATCATTTATATTGAATCATCTTGTTGTTAGTTTCCGCCTAACAACGAGTTTGTTGATATCACATTGAAGGATCCTTATTTGCGATTTACAATTGGTATCATAGTCTAAAGGCCTATTCAAGGCTCGGTTTTGGTGATATCAAAGATTCAAGATAGCGTTTTTGTTTGATATTTATTGGTAATTTTCTGGGAATCAAGATCTCTGGTGTTCTTATGTTCTTCGTGTTCATCAGGGTTTGTTTGAGCTATTTTTGGGAGATGACTGATTCAATCTCCGAATTTAATTCAAATCCCTGAATTCTCGGGATTTGATTTGTTTACCAAAATTAACCTGATCAACATTAGTTCTCGGCTAACATAGTTCTTGGTGTTCTCAGATCAATCAGGGTTCTCGGGCAACAATCAGGGTTCTCAGCAACTATTTGGTGTTCTCGGCTCAGCTCAAGGGTTTCGGGATTATTAGTGTGTTCTCGGCTCAGGTTTTCAGTTTGGTTTTGGGCCCAGATATTTTGGGACATTGTTGATTGGACTTAAAATTGGACTTACATTTAGGTCATTGGACTATTATTTGGACTCTTTATTGAAATAGACCAGTTAAGCAATACATCATCCAATGCTGCATTGCATCAAGAGTTGGACTTCATTATGGGAACTGCCACTCGTGTACCCCGTCTACTGTCTCATGAGGGGTTTGCTGAGTGGAAATTTAGGTTCGAAAAGTACGTGAAGATGAAGGATACAAAGAGTTGGAGAAGCATTGTCAGGGGTTCTCAACCCATCACTTATCAGAGAGAAAATGATGGTGAAGTAGTTGTAAAGCTTGTCGAACATGACTGCAATGAGGATCTTGAAAAGATTGAGGAGGATGAGAAGGCTCTTGCCACTCTAACAATGGTACTTTCACCTGAAATCGCTTAAGGCTTCAGAGAGCTACAATGCGACTGACTATAGTGTTGCTTCTAATAATGCTCTTATATCACAAGACAATTTTTCTATGTTTAAGTCATCTCAAGGTCAATATGCTCAGCCACAACAAGTTCATAACAACTTCTCAATGTTTAGATCTTCTCAAGGTCAATTTACTTAGCCACCACCACGGCCTACTCCTGTGTTCTTTCAACAACCTGCTCAAACAACTAAGCCTCAATCGACTGTTGGGTCTTCTATTCAGTCTCCTACTCAAATTCCTACTATTCCAAAGGAGACTCAAGAAAACATTGTCTTAATGGCAGGTTTCATGAACTGCTACAATGCTTTTCTTGCTGGAGATGTGGTTCATCCAATCGTAGTTGCTTAGTTGGATCAAATCCATCCTGATACTGTGGAGAAAATGGATATTACTTGCAAAATAACCATAGCCGTGTTTAGAGCAAAAACGTTTACCAAGAGAACATGCAGAAACAACTGGAACTTGCCAACTGACAAGAAGGTGCGATTCAATAAAGACACTCTGAGGTGTTATAACTGTCATGAGCCAGGTCACTTCGCTAGTGAATGCACGAATCCAGCCAAGGAGTGAAACAGGGAAATGGCACTGGTTCCGGTGAGTGGTGCTAGAGGAGAAAATACAGCTGGTGCTAGAGAGAATGATAGGGGATTGGTGGCTCAGCAGTTTGATTGGAATGACCAGATGGAAGCTCTTAACATAAAAAATCAGACTGAGAAACTTGCTCAATTTATGTTGTTGAAGAAGAGAACGATGCAGAAAGGCTAGTAAAGGATCTTCAGTTTGCTTGCATGGCCTCTATTTCTCTCAGCTCATCTGAGGTAAGTTATGAATTGTGTTCTCAATATCGCATTAATAAGGTAGAATTGTATAGAGTTCACAATAGTAATCTGATTAGATAAATGAAAGACATAAAATATGAAAATTTCACCCTTAAGTAACTTGAAAAATCTTTAAAAGATAAACTAGAAACACAACAAAAGGATTTCTCTAAATTTCAAAAGGATTTTAGCGTTAAATGTTGTCACCACTTAGATGCAAAACAGCAAATTGCCAAGCTAACTACCGAGTTAGACGCTTTTAAGTTGGAGATTGCAAAATTAACTAATAAATTTGGAAACGTTAAATTCAACTCTAAAAATTTCGATGTCTATAATGTTGTTGTTGAATCTATTATTGAAAAACAGTTAAAATGGAAAGAAAAAAAGGGTGAGGGTATTGGTTATAGAGTGGTTCCTCCTCCATATAATGACAATTACACTGGGCTTCCTCTTACTAAAGAAGATGAAACAAGGGAACCGTTTATGCAGTACGGAAAGCCGACTACAAATGGAAAAATTGGTCATGGCTCAGTCAAACCTACTGAACCAACCTTGGGAGTGAACGATACTAATGTGTTTACTTCATGTGCGGATGAAGTAATTATAGAGGATTGGACTAATGAGGAGGAAGATCAATATGTTTGAACTAATAAAGACTTTAATTCTACTGTTTCTTTAAATTTGTCTGTTTTACTGATGTTTGTGTGGGCTCTATTTTTAAGAGCAAAGACAATTGT
Source organism: Bidens hawaiensis (assembly GCF_021521415.1). Taxonomy (NCBI): domain Eukaryota; kingdom Viridiplantae; phylum Streptophyta; class Magnoliopsida; order Asterales; family Asteraceae; genus Bidens; species Bidens hawaiensis. The sequence goes on along the minus strand of NW_027501567.1, from coordinate 61,265 downwards.
GTGGTTGATCCTTCTGAGACATTTAAAACTTGTGGTGTGGTTTCAAATAAAATTGATAAAAATAAAAGTCTGCATAAACATTTGTCTCCTAAGTTTGTTAAAGAAGAAAGTTCATATGTGCATAAGTGAAATAAATCAAATGTTCAGGCCAAAGCCGGACAAACTAGCTCACACAAAAGGTCAAGACCAGGAGTTGGCCATGATGATTTTTATATTAAAATACAAACATGTTTTAATTGTAGCACTTCTGGTCACATTGCTAGAAATTGTCCGCACAGTCCTTATGTCCCATACTATGGACATAATCAGAGGAATATGCTTCGAAATATCTTTAATAAATTTAATTCTAATAAATCAAGGTACTACAAGGCAAATCTCTCTGATGGTGATTGGAATCGAAACAAGGATGACAGGTTGAAATCCCATCAGACTAAGCATGTCATGTTTCGAAAGCGTGATGGAAAATCGATTTCGGTCCCGAGACCAAATGCAGCCTCTAGATCGAAATCAATCTGGAAACCAAAATCCAATGTGACTTATGTCCGCAAACCAGAGACAAAGTCAACCGTTTACGTTAGTCACAAAATTTTAAAACCCAACTATAAATGGTTGCCTAAATCTTCGGTGTCCAAATCACCAAAAGCTTCCTGTTCGATCTTAGATAACCAAAAAGACATGTTATGGCAACCCGTAACATGCCTAGATGAATCAGGTCTACCCAGCACTACTATGGACTGGGTACCAAATATTAATTAAACTCGCACATCGTGCAGGAACAGCTATGGAGGAATATCGTCAGACCTTGGTATGTTGATAGTGGCTGTTCCGGACACATGACATGAGACATCTCTCAACTGCACGCCATTCAAATATTTAATGGAGGGTATGTTTCCTTTGCGGGAGGAGAAAAAGGGAAGATCACACAAAAGGGTACTGTAAGTAATGGCGTTCTTAAATTCGAAAATGTTAATTTTGTTCTAGAGTTGAAACACAGTTTGCTCAGTGTCTCGCAGATATGTGACAAGGGTTTTTAACACATTTTACAAACAAAGAGTGTATGATTTTAAAACCTGGTATCATCATACCAGAAGATTAGGTTCTTGTTAGATCACAAAGAAGAGGTAATTAATACGTGATTGACATGAATAAAAATGTTCCAGAAGAAATCACGTGTCCATTTTCAAAAGTTTCGGAACATAATGTCATGCTTTGGCATCGTCATCTTGGTCATGAAAATGTTAAAACTCTAAACCGCCTTGCTAAAAACAACATTGTCCGCGGTTTGTTAGTTAAAGATTTTGTAACAATTGAAAAACGTGTAGCTTGTGCACTAGGTAAACATCATCGTAAATCACACAAGCCGTAACTGGTTAATACCATCTCATCTGTTTTTTAGTTGCTTCATATGGACTTGTTTGGTCCTGTTCATGTATTGAGTCTCTCTCGCAGTTCATATTGTCTGGCTATAACTGATGACTACTCACGTTTTACTTGGGTGTTTTTCTTGTCAAATAAAAGTGAAACTGCAGAACTGATAAAGCGCTTTGTGGTGCTAATGGAGAATCAACTCAATTTGAAGTTAAAAGGAATTCGATGTGACAATGGCATGGAGTTCAAAAAATCAACGCTAAATCATTTTTGTGCCGGAGAAGGAGTGCTCAGACAATATAGCTCAGCTAGTACACCGCAAAAAAATGGTGTAGTTGAGAGAAGGAACATAATCTTAATTGAGGCCGCAAGGACCATGTTGTGCGACTCAAAACTACATATGCTCTTCTGGGCTGAATCGGTCAATCCAACGTGCTATGTTCAAAATCGGGTGCTAATCAACAAAACATAGATGAAGACTCCTTATGAGATTGTCTATGGTCACAAGCCCACTGTAGCACACTTCCGTGCTTTTGGATGTCCATGCACTCTGCTGAATCTCGAATCAACTCCAAAATTTGGAGCAAAGGTTGATGATTGCTATTTCGTCGGTTATGATGGTCGCACTACCTACAGAGTTTACAACAAGGTAACGAAGCAGATTGTGGAATCTTATGATGTACGCTGACTAGAGGAGAATGAAACCGATGCTCGTGTTGGTCCTGATTGGTTATTCGATTATAATGAACTGTTTAAACCGTTTAATGTGTTTCCAGTTGTTGATGCATGAAACTCAGGTGCAGGGATTTCAGATACTGTTGATGAAGAAGATGACATCTCTGTTGGTTTTCAAAAGTCTCCGGTGCTGGGTATAGGTCCGTCATAATTGTCTGATCCTGCTCAGCCTCCGTCTTCAGGTCCACAAGAACATGTTATTGAGACTAATTCTTCACAAAAGTCTCATGAAGAATGTGAACTGCATACAGTTGAGACACCTACAGCTGGTGTTTCATCAGCAGAGGGGGAGAGTACTATTCGCCAAATATTTGGTAGCACTCTATTTCCATATATCATACCAAACGAATACATTTCTAGTACTTCGTACTCGCACAGTACCTTGGCATCTGGATGGAGGAACCCTCTCTCTGAACCCCTTGGAGATCCAACAAATTTACCGACTACCAGTTCTATTCCTGATAATTCTGTTCCAACGAGGATTCAACGGGATCATCCAATCGAGAATGTTATAGGTCCCCTTGAAACAGTCGCCAGAAGTCAGACAAGACACATGTTGGACTCGGTCTGCCCAAGAGACATATTAAATTGATGTGGCTAGTACGTTATGATCCAAGTCGGGTCATACCCAATAACAAGCTAGACAAACACCGATAATATTCGTTCATATATGATGTGATCATAACAAATGAATATTAACACTTGAGTTATTTGGAAAGGGGTTTCTAAATAAAATGTACTTGTGTAATAAACAAATCATATGGATGATTTATGTTTTATGAAAGAACATTACATAGTGTTATTTAAGTTGGTTATATAACAATATGTGAATAATAATAACCAAGCATGTCTCTTAACATATAATAGGTTTTATAAGTTATAAGTTATAAACTTATAAAAGTATATATGTATGGATATATATATATATATATGTTTAAAGTTTTATAAAAGAAAAAAGATAATAACTCTTTCAAATGTAATATTATTATATGTTTGAGTGGAGACATGCAAGGTGAGTGGACACATGCAATGGTTATTATTGGTGGAGAGAAAGATGCCTTTAAATAAAACCAAGTCTTTCTCTTTCATTCTTTCATAACACACATAATTTCCAAGTAAACTTTTCTCTCTTCCTCTCTTAGGTATTTTCATCCAACCTAAGAAAAGAAGGAGAAAATTTCAAGTGAAAATCCTAGCTAGAAGTGGTGTGTTGTTGAAGCTTGGGGTATGCTAGCTTGAGGAGCTTCCATATTCAAGTTCTTACCTTTCAATCATCATCTCTTTCACCCGGTTTTGTCATATTGAAAGGTAGTAGTAACATGCATGGACTTATAGTGACATGCATGTATTTGATAGTGTGTAATTCGTATTTGGATCCGGGTTTGGGTTTTGCATGTTTAAAATTGGTTTTATACATATCATATTAACAAGATTTAAAACTTTTATATCCGCTGCGTTTTTGGTAAAATAGGGATTTTATCACTTTGATAATCTTGTTAAAACCCAACAATGGCATCAAGAGCCGCTTATACGAATGCCTGCTTCATTAGACCCAAAATTTTTCGGGTTTATGGTGGGTTTCACCATTTGGCCGAAACTTTTTGGGGTTTTGGTTACCCCATGGTTTTTCAAGGTTATACTTTACATGCATGTGGTAATCTTGAAAAACCAAGTCATTTGGATGATTGTTTAGTTTGTTTGGACAAAACCCGAAACTTTCGGTTTGCTTAAGCTTTGGCCGAAAGTTTTGAGGCAAAAAGGGGAACCATTTTGGTCTTGTATTATTGCATATTTGGATGTGTAATAGATGTTCATAACCTAGCCATGGCCTTGTGTTTGGTTGAATGATTGTGTTGGTTGTTTGTTCATTCGATTTGGTTGTAATATTAATTTGGGTTTGTAATCTATTTATTCATTCATATGGCTTGTAATAATAAGTAGATTAGATGTATTTCTTTTACTAGAAAAATGTATTAGGATATATTTTGTAAAAGAAGATGCATGGATGGAAGCCCAAATAAAATGATGAAGACCACAACACTGGGAGTAAACACTTGGAGCATATGGATGCGGAATCAAGTGGGAGTTCACCGACACAAGTGCATGTTCTTTTGGGTCCCTTAGGAGAGACTTTTTGACACACTTGTCTTCGGTCAACAAGTGTGGTCAATATTAGGAGGCTATGGTTATGAACTTGTGGTTGTGTATATTTTGTGCTTGCATGGTTGATTTACTTATTATTTGCAATATGGTTTGCTTAACAACTTAAAATCAACTAGCATAAAATTGGTTTCTTAGAAATAGTTAGGTAATAATAATTGGTTTTATTAATAACTAATGATTTCATAATAAAAATGGGTTTTATTAATTGGAACTTTGAAAATGGGGTTTTCAACTAAGTACCATACATTTGAATGCATGCAAATGAAAGGTACAATAAATAGTTTTCCAATCTAGAATTTAGAAAACTAAAATCCATTTTTAAAAACAAATTAAATACCATCCTTTTATACGACACTTAAGTCACTTGTAGACTTGAAAGTGAGTTAGGATCACCTAAGCACTTTTAAGAAAACTTGTGATCTTAAGGTGATTTTACAAGTACTTTTGGTATTAGGATCACCTAACCACTTGTATGAGTAAACTCACACGTGTGTATAAGTAGGACGACTTGATTTAAAACCATGACTATAGGATCACCTTAACATGGCGTTCAAAGGTGTTGATGGCAGAAAGACCTCTTCTTTCATCTGATCCTGAAGGGAAATCCGTAGATCAAACGTACTATCGATCAATGATCGGATCCCTAATGTATCTCACTGCTAGTCGCCCCGATATCATGTTTGCAGTCTGTCAATGCGTGCGTTTCTAGGCTAATCCTAAACTTTCTCACTTGATTGTTGTTAAACGTATTTTTAGATATCTGAAAGGGCAACCGAAGCTAGGTCTTTGGTATCCAAAAAACACATATTTTGATTTATATGCTTTACTGATAGCAATTATGGAGGTGATGATATTGACAGGAAATCTATGTCTGCCAGATGTCAATTCTTGGGTGATCGACTCATTTCATGGCAATGCAAGAAACAACAAACAGTGTCCACATCCATTGCTGAGGCTGAGTACGTTTCTGCTGCTGCCTGCTGCTCACAGGTTATCTGGATGCAACACCAATTGTTGGATTACAGTTTGGAATTTCTTGACACTCCTATCTTTTATGATAATGAGGCTGCTATTTCTATTGTTAAAAAATCTGGTTCAACATTCTAAAACCAAGCGCATTGACATAAAAATTCATTTCATTCATGACTGTTACGACTGGAAATTGATTCATCTTGAAAAAGTTCACACTGATAATAATGTGGCAGACTTATTTACAAAACCGGTCGGAACAGCCAGATTTAATGTGCTTGTAGGGTTCTATAAAATGCTACGTTTCGACGAATGAGTCTTTTTGAGGTTAAATTTGTACATAAAAGTTTTTCTTTATGTTAAATTTTTTGCACAAATTTAGGGGGAGAAAATTCAAAAATACAGAAAGACTGTGCGTGTGTTATAAAATTCAAAAATACAAAAGAGTGTGCGTGTGTTTTATAAAATTTTAAAAAATAAAAAAATTTTGTGGCTTTTGCTTATTTTTTCTAAGTGGGAAGTGATATGATTATTTATTTACAAGCTTTATAGAAGCTCAAAATATTTTCTAATGAAAATTTGATCTAACCTTTGGAAAATGATAGATAAATTGAAGTTTGTGTGTCTAACGTGTGAAGTTATTGGGCTAAAAAGGCTTTTGAACAGTCATTGATAAGTATGGTAGCTTTCCATGGTGCGTAAATGTCTGAAGTGATATAAATTAAGTATGCTAAACTTACTGTGGAGAGTCATTTTGAATATTTATGCATGCCTCTAGATAAATCGCTCCGAATGATAGGTAGCAAAACAATTACCCAGTCATACACAAGCCTGTTAGTGTCTTGATCACCAAAAATATTTTGTTCTTTATTTGTCATAAAAATAAAAAATTAAAAAAATTGTATATAATTATTGACGTGATAGTAGCATATAATATTGAATTTAAATTTGTTTTAAAGCTTAAAGTGTCAAACTAGAACTACAATAGTAGGGCATTCAAGTAAATCTTAAACACTCTGAATGAAAGACTTGTAAGTCCGGACGACATGTAAGTTCAACGTTCAACCTTAAAACTAAAAATTTTTGTTTGTATAGTAAAAGTCAAAACCTTTGATCAAGCAATAGGGGGTGAAGTCAAATTGGGGTGATCTGGAGAAAGCTAAATACGTTTTGAGAAGAGATCAGAGGCATCATAGGTCCATAAGTGATGTCCATATAAGCTTTATGCCTAATTAAACCTAATGCATATCACTGATGCAATGAAAATCATGCTAAGTATCTAAATACCCGCTATTAACATGTTCTCTATGTCATAATAATGCTGAAAATGAATCACTATGAAAGCATCTTAGTCAATATGATTCCATGTTAGGATCTTTTCATAAATCTTTGCTCATACGACAAAACTGAAATTTGATCCCGGAATATGTTAGAACTACTGAAAACCGGGTGGTAAAACTAACTTTCATTTTGGTTTTTGATGTGAGAAACGGTCTATTAAAAATATTAACCTAACCTAGACACTCTAGTTTTAAATTTATAAATCTAGACTATCCTAATGCTAGACCACTAGACAGAAAAGTGTACCTATTAACTGTAGTAAAGCCTAATGAAGCCCGGATGTCGAACCCAAAGGACACTAGCGACACCTAAACTAGACTCTGACTAATAACTTAAATAAATTGATTTTATTGATTTTTGTGTTTTTTTATTATTAACTATAAATTAAATAATATTTAAACTAAAACTGACACGAAAAAATAGGGGTAAAACTCAAATAGGGGAAACAACTACCTAGGTAAGGAATCCTACTAGTCAACTCGTAAACTTTCTGAATTGGATTTATGATTGGTAACCGGATTCTAAAAATATGAAACTTAAGGAATAACTAAAGTATGCTAGATCACCTCCCGGTCTCACTAACAATACCTAAGAACCCTAAATATCATGTAAACTCAACGGTTTAATGGTTCGGATCACCTTCCGGTCTCACCTTACCTAACTATACTAAGGTACCCAAAGATTAAATTACCTCCCGGTCTCTCTAATCACAAAACACCCTAAGACGTAAAGGGGTATTCTTATTTAATTCGGTTATAACTTGGATCTGTAAGAATCTAAAGGAATCTAGGGTAACTCACTTTCGTGCAATCACTACCCAAACCCACGAAAGACCAAAACAGACGACACATAATTACCTCCCGGTCTCTCAAGTGACAGAATAAAAGGAATCTCTAAACTCTCAATTATCGTTCCTATGGTAAACGTCGACTATAAACCATAAACTAGTTACAAACACACAGTAAGTAACCTAATACGCATCCGTACATGAAAGACATTCACAAAGACGCATATGGAACAAAAATTGATTATAAATTAATACCAAATACGCATATGTATCACAACCAAATAAAATAAAAACTTTACCAAAGCATGAACCAATCAATAATAAATCCAAAACCAAAAGTAAAACGAGTCTAAAAAGTAATCATCCAAACCCAGACAGTATAACAGATTAGCCAATCATAATTATATTCGACGAAACAAAGATATAAAAATTATTGCAGTTCATTGAAAATAATAATAAGATTTGACCTACTTGAATAATAGCTTTCTATGCCTCCTGTTGTGTCAGCACACAAACGTCCACCACCGGGGTGGAACCCTTTAATTTTCTTACTTGTAGCTTCAAAAAAAAGGGAGGCGCCCTCCTGATTTGCGTTCACCACCTGCCCTCCTTCGTAGGGTTTTTTTAAAAAAAAACCCACATTTTCTAATTGTTCCATGTTAAGTCTTGCCCAAAAATTCTTTAAGGCTCCACCGACTTTCTTATTCCTTGGCCCAAACATTCTTTCCTTTAATTATTTTGTTCTATGGTATAGCTCCACTAGAATCCAACATAACTTCTGTAAAAAACAATTGAAGAATTCTTGTAATTTATATTCATTATTTAAAAGTTAAAATTTAATATATAACCACACCCCAGTTTCTAAAATTAATTTGATTGCAAGATATATATATATATATATATATATATATATATATATTTGCTCAACGTATTTATGATAATAATATATGATATCTAGTAATATATATTATATGTTTGACCATTTACTCACTAGTCTCAAGTTTAGCAAAAATACGTTATTTTAGCTCGTCATCTCTTCAAAACCTTTATAATTCAAATATGAGCCAAATAGAAACATATTCAATAAAAACATGACTCAGAATACTTAAAAGCATGGGAAATATTAATATAATATTATGTATAATTTAGACCACATCAGTTTTATGTTTATTTTAATTTTAATTTTAATTTTATTTTACGCTTTTGATTTTACCTCATGTTTACTCTTGTCGAAACAAATGCATTAAGGAATCGTTTTTATCAAACATGGGTCAGGCTTGGTTTTTATTTTGTGTTCCCGACCCATAGGGCCTAGTGTGTTTAAGTGTGTTTTCGGCCCTAAGTCCTGGTCCAGATAAAAATGAGGATCCTTTGGTTTCCGACCCAATTAAAATTTTGAAGTTTAAAAGGCACTTGATATTATTTTGTTAGTATTATTAATCAAAATTCAATCGGCAATAATTCTCTCTTATTCTAAAAAATCTTACTCATAGTTGTTATCACAATCAACTCATTTGCTTTCAATAAACATTAAAGGTATATGAACTTGTTTTCAGGATCTGTTCTCGGGTCTCTGTTGAACATCTCCGGACATTGATGTATGTTTTGGTTCTTTTTGATTGTGATAAATATTTGTGAAAGATGATTGTGGTGTGTGATTGTGTTATAATATGGTCATACTATGAATTATAAGAAGTTGAAGGTTCTCTATTAATTGTGGATTTAGTGTGTTTGGGAAGACGACATAGATTTCGAGACGGATTTCAAAGGGTTTCTTTGCCCGAGATCGTTGGAGATCTCGGGGCTTCTAGGCTCTCGGGTGTGGTTGACCGAAAACTCTTGGTCAACAAGTGAACCCCTGAGATTGACAGAAATCTCAAGTGACCGAGAACTCATAATGCTAACCAGCTGTCAAGGATTGTTATTAAATAGAGAACACATATGTTTGGCCGAAATCTCCTATTATTGACCGAAAACACTTATTTGGACATAATACTCATTTAATAAGACTAAACTTACTGTTATTTGGACTAAAAATCTAAAAATGGGTTTATAGTTTCATCATTTCAGGTTTTGGCCCATATAATATCATTATGTCATTAATCTTAAAAGAAATCAAATATAAAAGATGATTGATCATGAACATAAGTTAATAAGTATCTAACTTGACTCGTTTGTTGCTGTCATGACTGATTAAGCACATCTTAAGTACGTTGGCTCACACAATATTGATGGATGCCTGTTTGATCCTCTCCTGCTCACAAGGAATTCAAATCGATGATCGTTGGGCTGAACACATGCAGGATTTCTCATGCATTACGAGAAAATCCTGTAATTTTCAAGAAGATGGTGACAGATTTCTGGAACCATGCCTCAATCAATCAGGGGAGTGATTACAATTGATTCAACTATAAAGAAGAGACCGATGATTATCTCTTACGTGAAGTTTGCTGTTTGGTGATCAACCTGATTACCCTACAGAATATTCAACTGAGGTTGTGGCAGAGATTGTGCAGTGTATGGGCTATGAAAGAGTTTATCCTCCGGCTATCAAGAAGTTATTTCATCCGTACCAGGGGTTTCTAATTCACACATTCTTCACGTGTGTCTTGGATTGAAAGTGGGGCTCCGACGTGATCAGTCACATTCAGATGTCGGCTGTTGTGGATTTGATCATGGACTGGAATTACAAATACTCAAAGTTCGTGTTCAATGAGATGATAGGCAACCTAATAGGGAAGAAAAAGGAGAGGTTTCTAATGTATCCAAGGATCATGCAGATGATTTTTGATTCTCACTACCTTGTGTTGAATTGATCTATGGAGACGCTTGATTTGAAAGCCATGGGACCGAATACTTTTGGCCTAATGAAGCAGTCAAGGAAATGGGCCAAAGTAACTTATCAGGGACTTCATCAACTGGTAAAATTTGGTAAATTTTCTGAGACTGAAGAAGCTGTCTGTTGTTGCTGAGGAACACTTTGTTCCTGTTCAAAGGCCTTCCACTGCCTTTGAAACTATATCTGATGATGAATATGGCATTTCTCCATCTTAACCTTTGGAGACAGAACACCAAGAACAAGTGAAACAATGAGTACCTACAACCGAAAAACTAGAAGCGTTTGAGACCTTTAAAGAAAATCTCCAGTCAAATACTTTGAAACCTCCTCGACCAGTTACTATGGTAGATGATGAAGCAATTGAGAATGATCCAGCCACCAATCTTATTCCACGCAAACGTAGAAAGAAAGATCCAAGACCTGGTGTGCTGGCAAGTGATTATGTGCAAACCGTTCAACCACCACCAATTGAGAATGTTCTTGAGACTCAGTCTAAACAAAGCCCATCTACTGAAGCCCAACACATTCAAGATCCTAAGACGATGAGATATTGTATGAATTTGATTTTGAAGCTCACGTCCAGTCAACTATTGAACCCTCGGGATCATTTGATCCGATTGGTCAAGGAAGCTCGAGCGCCACTGAGAATATTGCCCACATTCTCTCTATGCAAGACAAGGGTAAATGGATTTTGTTAGAACACCCGAACCCGTTAATGTCCTTGATTTGCAACGCAGGGTCTTTGAGCTCGAACAAGACTCTTTGGTTAAATACGTTCGTATTCAAGAGCTTGAAGCTAGCAACACAGACAAGGACTCCAAGATTCAAGAGCTTCAAGCTAGCATGGGTGGTCTCACCGCTCTGTACTTTGATCTTCAACAAAAAAACATTAAACGGTTTGGAAATGAGTTCATGGGAGCGGATGATAGCAGTGATGAAGCTATTGGTGGTGAGCATGGTGCTCCAGATGTGTCTGATATTGGTGGTTTAATGGTGGCCTGCTTCAAACATTGATACTTCCGCGCAACTGGAGAAATACTTAACCACTCCACCTAAGACCATAGAATAAGCCAAAATAATAAAAAAAGACGTTGATCATGAAGAACTCCAATCAGAACGTTGTGTCTTTCGATCATCCAGATAAGTTTGTCATGGAGCTTCAAAAGGGCTTTTCTGATAAGTTTGGTGATCGTTCTGGATTTGCGTCGTGGGGATTTGATGACGACAAAGAGATGTGGCGGGTCAAGTGCAAGTCTGGGAACATGGAATGTTACAAAAAGATGAAATTTTGGGCGTGGACGAAAGTTGATTTAAGTGATTTGATACAAGCTCCTTTCCGCTACCCAAATCATGAACCAAGGTTTACCAAGTTCTGGAACTTTTTAAGCAAACAGGTAGCTGATTCCTTCATAAAGAAAGCGAAGGGAGTTTGTGATCCCTACACAAACAAGCCAATGCTGAAAGTTATGTGGCCTCCAACTACCAAAGTAAAGTCAATTCCGATTACCAAGAGATTTCCTGAGGGTGCTCTTGATGAGATGAAGTTCGGAATTATGATGGTGAGACAGCTAGAATGATTATAAGGCTAAGGAAGGTTCAGTATCGTATCATTGATCCACGAGACCTTCTGAAGTTTGGAGAGAAAGACATCAGGACTCTTAGAGGCTTTCAAATTATAGCTGAACCACTTTATGAGCCAGTTTCAAAAGAGTATACAGGTATGGTGGGATCAATCAGTCGTACAGGTATTTGGGCAGGTGCATATCGTGAGGCTGATGCTCAAGTTATGGAGCATGAATGAAAATAAAGCTATAAACCAAGGGGTGATTGTTGGGCTAGGCTTGATGGTTTATACTTAATCTAGTGGACTTGGGTTTGGATAGCATGTAACACTGAAAACACTTGTTTTGGGTGGGCTTTTGTTTGGGCTTGGGCCGTAGTGTTTTTGGTGCTATATATACATTGTAATTAGGTTATTATGGGGGTCGATCATTAACAGAGTTGGTGTGTGTTAGTAGGTTACGAGGTTCTTCATTCCAATCATCTTGTAAACATTCATTAAGGGCTTAAGAACCCGATGTTAATATGATGTGTGTTTTGAATTCCATCGTGTGTTTATTTGTGTTTATTCATCGTTTATATTGAATCACCTTGTTGTTAGTTTCCGCCTAACAACGAGTTTGTTGATATGAAATTGAAAGATACTTATTTGGGACTTACAAGTTATTGTACTTGTGTATGTTTAATATTTTGTTTTGATTACTTGCAATACATCTTTCTTCCTTTAGCATGAGATATCAAAACGGCAGCTTGATATAATCTTTTAAATGTTAGCTTGGTGGCAGCGGCATCTTTCTCTAAGGGCTATGACACTTGCCAACCCAACAGAGTTTTATTATGGTAACTCTCAAGTTTATTAATTACACAATTAACCCCCCACTCTTTTTACATATGACCAATTCTGAATCATTTTGTCTATGTACGAGTACTCCCACAACTTTAATTTAATCACCCCCGTATTCAAACGTGTTATTTATTTACATAAAGTCAATGTTATATTTATACATTTTCCAAAATTTAATGAATTATGTATGTTTAAGAGTTATGATTCATGTATAAACTCAATAGTCAACTGTATAAATCCCTTCACTCAATAGTCAACTGTATAAACACTTTGGATTTTGGACATTTATGTGTAGATACAAGAGAAATCTCACTCAATAGTCACTGTATAAACATTTTGGATTTTGGACATTTATGTGTAGATACAAGAGAAATATTATCAAAATATTAATGAAGAAACTATTAAAGCTCCCACTTACTATTTTAAAACTGATATAACTGTTGGTATTATGGATTAGTTCGGTTAAGTCAACACGACCGCCCGAGTTATGACCTATGAGAGTTACGCCTTAGGTAACGAACACAAAATCCACTTAAGTTAGTTAACCAGTATTGACTAATAATAATAACTTGATGGATTGGGATTTAGATTAGAGAAGGGTGGCTAGTTAGGCTAAACTAATATAATTAGTTTACCCTAATCATAAGTTAGAGACAAGATAAAAACCTTAGCCACCATCTACCTCTCTCTCTCTCTCTCAGCATACTCCACCGCCACCGCCGGTCAGCCATCAAAACGGAAACCACCATAGGCCGCCACCCCGTGCACCCCGTAACCACCGCTGCCTTTGCGCCGTCGCCGCAATCCAGCCGTTGTCCCGCCACTGCTGTTGCCAGCTGCCATCGTGAACCGCCACCACCGGGTCTCGCTTAGTCAACTAGCGAAGCTCATTATCCCTCGGTGTCCCAACCGGTTATTTATTACCCATGGTAAACTTAAATACTTTTGGTTTAGATTTATATTTAAATTTTTTTGTTTCGTATTCGTACTCGTATTGTTTGTTAACGAATCCTGTATGGTTCCATAAAAGTGATGATTACTCATTTTGTTTATCCCGCTGCGTTGATAATGATTAATATGATTAATAATTATGAAACTATAATTTAAACTAGGTTTATTTGTTAAACCGTTGACTGATCACCACTGGAACCCAACAGTGGTATCAGAGCCTTGGTTGCAACATACAAGTCGAATACGGTATTTTGACCGTTTCTACATCACAAAATTAAAGGTTGTTGAAGTTTTTGATCTAGGTATTAATTTTAGGGCAACATTGGTTTGGTCAAAATTTTTTTATTTTATTTGACCAAAAGGATTGCCCGAGTTTTATTTTTTGTTGAATATGTAAATCTGGCCCAACCTTGTGTATTTGGTTGATTGTTTTTGGTCATCTTCTATAGCAGAACCTTCATAGCTCTTTCCCCTTCTCAAGGTAATGGCACAAACATTGTGTTTAGGATTTTTCTAGGTTTATGGGGGTAGTTTACCTTGAGACTCTATGTTACTCATTGAAGTAGCAAGTTAAGACTTTTGTTGTTCCATGTTATTAATGATAGGTTCAGTCTATGGTTGGAATGTGTGAGTGCTTGTAGCTAAACTTTTCACAATATCTTCTAAAGACATACCCGAGCTACTCACTTATTGTTGTGTAGACGGTGGTTATGGAGGTTGGAAATTTTGTTGCTGGTGCTGATTACCTTGGTATGGAGGACGTTGTGGGTATTATGGATATTGTGGAGATCTTTGTTGGTAGCCCATCTTCATAGGTTGACCCCAATTTTGATTACCTCGAGGCTGTTCATATTGTCTTGAATTTTGTCCCGAGTAACCTCCCATTGCTTGTGCTTGTTCAAAATCTTCTTGCAATGTAAGGCACATTTCACTAGGATGGCCGAATGGTAGACATATACCACAAGCTAGGGCTTGCGGTTCTGCATCCTTAGTTTTTAGTTGCATAACGACTTTTGTTAGTTCAGTAAGTTGAGTTTCTATGCGAGGAGTGTTCACTTCATTGACTTCTCGTGGTGTGTCATCATACCATCCATCTTCTTGTCACCCAACGTTTTGTATCTTCTGCTATAGATGTGATCAAAGCTCTAATTTAAGTTGGTGTTTTATCAAGTAGAGCTCCTCCACTAGAAGCATTCATTAAATGCCTCTCCATCGGTGCCAATCCTTCACAAAAGTACTGAAGAAGTAGATGCTCAGATATGACATGTTAGGGGCACTGCGCACATAACTTCTTGAACCATTCCGAATAAATATGTAAAGCTTCCCTCTTTGCTTGTTTGATCCCGATAATTTCTTTACGTAGGAGCGATGCTTTAACTTTTGTAAAGTACTTATCTACGAAAAGCCTTGCAAGATCATTCCAAGTAGTTACCGACCCCGATGGTAGGTAATAGAACCAATTTCTTGCTGAATCTTGAAGAGCAAAGGGGAATGCCCTTAGCTTGATTCGGTCTTTAGTAATGTTATGTGGTATTGAAACACGTTACGAGCCAAGATCGAACCGCTAACATGATACATCAATACTTTAACACGAATACGGATACATTACAGGAATACTTTATTGATAATTTATTAATGGTGGATGACTTAAGCTAGAGAGAATCCGGCATGGTAACGACACATGATAAATTAAGGCTCGGATCTCTACTTTACAATGAACAGGAGCTGCCTATATATATAGGCCATCAGCTCCCATTCGTTAAGTTAGCCTCATTCGTTATACTATAGTAACGAATGTGACACCATTCATTATGCTTCCATAATGAATGGTAATACCTTAACGGATAAGCCATTATTCGTTATATTACATAGCGAATGGTCCTCCATTCTCTATACAGTCCATAGTGAATGGGGTACTAACTTAACGACTGAGCATCCATTCGTTATCTCCATGATGAATGGGCTCATAACTTAACGAATATCCTAGTCTATAACGAATGGACCCATTCGCTATACAATCCATAGCGAATGGCCATATTTACATTAAACATAAAGACTTGTTTATCAATAACTTATTCGATCGGCTACAGACACCAAATCATGCACTAACAGACTACCCCTTTTCCATAGCGGTCGAATGCTTTAACCTTGAAAACTTTTTACTGCAAATCATCAGTCAAAACAGGCAAATCATTGAATCTTTTCAGCAAACCAATAACTTGTAGCCTCTCAAGTCAAATCTCCCCCTCAAAGTGAGAAACTCTTGGAGATCATCCACTGGCATATGATATGGTTCAATCTTTCAACAATCAGCAGCAAGTCATTAGCTATCTGTCAGCACCGGTAAAGCAAAAATATCTTTACGTTTAACCTCGTCACATATCTTCATGAACAACCCGATTATTCAACATATTTCACTTTGGTTTTACCTCTCTTGATAAAGTGTATCTCAAATATACTATTTGAAGCTCTTCTACATACCATTCGCAAAGATGCACTAATGTTTGGCATATGATTCAGCGTTCCAACCTCTATTACTAAACCCCGAATGATCAAATTCTTCAATCCAGTGATAAGACTTGTATATTCTTCAGTAAGATGAATTCATTCGAGAATCGTCACCTTCAACAAAAGTAATTCACCGAATACTCGTAGCCAACATAGTCAGGATCAAAGTACCTCAGAAAGAGGTAAACGGCCAGACACTCGTATCCCACATAGTCAGGTTTGAATCTCGAACAAACCAATCAACAATCGAAGAACAATTGCAGTCTTGAACTCAGTCAAACGTAGCTTTTCATTCATGAATTACCACCTGATTTGTAGTATTTTTTAAGAAACCCTTGCAAACGTAGGAAGATACAATCCAAATAAACTCATATGAAAGTTTTATCCCCCCTTTTCTTGAAAAATTTGGAAGGTCTTGAATAATTTTCAAAGCTCACTAATAAACTCATCCTTAAACTACTCGTGGTCAAGATAAGTGTAAAAAGTCAGCCAGAAAATATATCACCAAAATTTACAAGAAGAGTTCCCAATACATTAGAAATATCCCTAAAAAAGTTCGTTTAAGAAAATTTTTCTTGAATATATATATATATATATACACCTTAACCAATAACAAATGAGTCTTCATCGTCATTCCATACGTTATCCTGATCACCATTCGTTAACCTATCACTCATTCGTTAACGCAGTGTCCCCATACGTTAGCCTTGTGTCTTCATTCGTTACACTTGAACGAATAGACCACATTCGTTATAAATTATCACCTTCATTCGTTAACCATTCACATTCGTTAGAATAGTTACACGAATGACATCATACGTTGAGATATCCACATTCACATGATCCAATAACGAATGAGCTCCCATTCGTTTGAACGGATAACGAATGAGTCTCCATTCAATTGATTTGATAGCGAATGAGTCTCCGTTTATTATATCCATAACTTAAACACATTCGATAAACACAATAACAAATGGCCTTAATAAACTAATGAATGGGCTCCATTCGTTTAGTTCCTATCACGAATGGCTACAGTAGCATAAAAAATGGGTTGTTGGATCTGTTATTGTTCACCGAAAAAGCGTATTTCGCCGGAAAAATCAGTTGGATCGCCGGGAAAATGGTTTTCTTCACCGAAAACTGCAGATTTGAACTTCATCCATGGCAGATTCATCATAACATCATCGTAAATTACCAAATTGATCCATAGTATGTTCAGATTTTCATCACAAACCTGAATCTATCCTTAAATTAACTTAATAACCACTGATTTGATACAAATATGATCAAACAAGTATTTTCCTCTTCAATGATGGATCTTTCAATACTCCATAATTAACCACCAAATTACATAGAAATATTCGTATTAGCTCAAGGAACACGAATCTACCATCACTTCCATAAATAATACCTTAATTTGATCCAAATCTGATCAAACCAAAACCCTATGAACACGAAGAACACCATCTCAGATCTGAATCATATCTTAAATTGACGCATCGAGAGCAACCGTCTGCTCTTACTCCACTTGTGAAACACTAAGAGCTTCAATTCGATTGATCAATTCATATTGATTAATCAACAAATCTAGTTATTTGATATGCGTATGTGAGTAATAGATAATGAACGAAGTGTATGAGTAATCGATTGGGCAGAGTAATGGCTTGAGAGAAATAGCTTAAACACTTCTTAAATTAAGTAGACTGAATCAGTCTATATATAGAATACTAATTTCATTCGTTACACATTCTGTAACGAATGGCCTTCATTCGTCTTCATAACATAAGTAACTAATGGGTATAGCGACTGACTCATTCGCTATGCCCCATTCGTCAACATTTCATGAAGAATGGTAAAGAATAATAATGATTTGATGTTCACTCGTTAAATATCCTAAACGAATGAACATAGTTAAATACGAATGGTCTCATTCGTTAAACATCCTTAACAATGCGCCTTTACAATAACGAACGAGACTTGTAAATTACTAAATTGCCCTTACATTAAAATAATAATAAATTACAAAAAATTACAAAGACGACCAAAACTTTGCACTAACATGTGGCTTCATTCCAGGGCACACAACATGGAACTTCTTAAGGAACTTGTGAAAGTACTCATTCTTTATACCTCAAAAGGATGGAAATTAGGGATGATATCGGGACCGTACCCGTACCTACACTCGTACCTAAAATCAGTAAATCTTGGTACCCATACTTGTACCCTAATTATATGGTACGGTTACGGGTACATGTACTTTGGTTATGGTACTCGCTTCGGTAACCCTTTGTTCATTTTTAAAAAATCTCCACTATACTATACTAGGTGTCGGTGACGGTATGGTACCGACAATCAATTATCTATAATACCAATACTATAATACCACAACCATAACTGTAATACCGCACCCAAAACTAAAAATGAAACAAACCAACCATAATATAAAATCCATTCAAAATCAAGTAATGAATAACAAAACTTGCAAATTATCAAAAAAAAATGTTTTATCAAAATGTTTAAAACAAAATTAACTTATACAACGAAAGTCAACATTCATTTAATCTTCGATAGTCATCTTTTCATTTTCCATTTTTCTTTTCTTTGTTTATTGTTTCCTTAATTTATATAGAAAAACAAGAGAGAAAGTTAATACATGTTATTTAATGACATACACAATTACACATACATGAAATAAAAATATATGAATACACAATATATGAATATACACATATATACTGAGAATGAACTTATTCAACTAATATATATTATGTTTTAAAAATCCCGCTTGAAAGTTAAGTCATGAGTGTTGGAAATCTAATAAAAGCCCCTACAAATTCTAAACGAGTACCAGTACCCGTAATACTCATACTTGTACCCGTACCTATACCCAAAAGTACCCGTACCGATAATCAGTAAATCTGGGTATCCATACATGTACCCAATAGACACGTATGGGTACAAGTACAAGTACAGAACAGGTACGGGTACTGGTATTCGGGGAAAAAATCTTATCCCTAATGGCAATAGGTGAATGAGACCGGATTTCAGCTCAAAGTTCTCCATGGCAGTGTAGTTAATGCAAAGTGGTTGTTGGGTGACATCTTGGGTCCCCACTGTCTAAGGGTTTACTCAGCTGCCATTGTAGTGGTTTCAGTAAGTGAGTTTGGTTGTTGGTTAGGTGACTGTGGTAGAGTTATTTACGGTGATACGATTTCGGGTTCACTTGACAAAGGGGTGGCTTGCCTAGTGTTGATGATGGGAGATGAGGATGTAGAGTTTGAGGCGCTTGCTAACTTCTTTCGGATTTTTGCTTGCTTTATTAATTTCTTTGTTGTTTTCTCTTATCTCTGGGTCAATCCTACGCGGTTTACCTTAATGAAAAGATCTTAACATTAAAACATTTAGATTTTTCGTAACCCCGACAGCGACGCCAGTTGATGGGTGTCAAATTTAACAAATAAAATAAACCTACTTGACACATTAAAAATAGTATGAATGAAAGTATAGTTCGTGTCCTAAGGGATACAAATTAACTAAATTATGCCAAAAATGTTTTTAAGGGCATATACGATTCTTTTTAAAGGGGGGGGGGGGGGGTATTTTGATAGACTTGAAATTGATGAAACAAAGTATTATAAAAATGTAAATTTAGATATATAAAAATTAATTCCATCACTAAGGAAATTACTTGATTCAATTCTAGCTTATAATCATTAACAATTATGGTGCAAGGATTTATGTATAAACAGTAGACGTCACACTGTTCGGGCAGCCACTCCATCTAATCTCTAACCACACGTCGTTCGGTGATTAGAGACAGCCCTCTACTCCAAGCTCACGTCCTTTGGATCTTAGTGTGCGGGTTGCGTGATAGAAGTATCTTTTATCAAAAATTAAAAACTGATTAAGGTTTTAAATATTGATGAACTTTATTAGAAAAAATTGATAAGGTGATCAAGTTTATTAACAATCTAATATATACCGGAATGGAACCAGGTTAAAACACAAGAATCATACAAACAAATCAATTAAACAAATAATATACATAGTTGTTTCACATAAGTTTCGAACCAATCAAACCCTAGTGTTGAAATTATAATTGAGTTAGCCGGACATGGTGGCTAAACCAATCAAACCAAATATGAAAGAACACAAACTCACGAAACCAGAAAATAATAATATTCTCTTCTCTTCTTGGTTGAGCTCTCCAATATTCCAACCGTAGAAGATTATCTCCTCCTCGTTGCTACCCTCTTATTCTTAAATATTTTTACCTTAGAAGTCTCTTGCGGGCCCAGGCTTTAACCAGCTATCGTCGGGTTTGAATTACTCAAATGGGATGAGATGTGAGCCCAAAATAATTTACTCACACAAAACCGTTAATTTACTATCCGACATTTCGTTTTGTTTAGCTTCCACCCAAACTTAAATTGAAAACTCCAACTCTTGAATGCTAACTTTAATAATGAACCAACAGTTTCTTTTCCGTCTTTGATATCACTTGAGTTTGATTTTCTTTCTAAAACTGATGTATCATTGAAGCTCGTTGCTTCCATAATCGATCAATCTATCCAGCTCTCATCATTATTTACGACTGCCCCGCACCTACAAACTCAACAAAAACAAACAAAAGTAGATTTCATTCCATAAAAACAAACCTTTTGCTAAATAATGAATTGTGAACATGATATAGGCTTGATATTTGATAAATATTAGCATTTTAAGTGTGATAAATCATGCATGAAATTGCAACTAACATCTTTCTAAACGTATCAAATCTAGCATCAATGATACGTTTCTATGGCATTTCCTACTTGGTCACATAAGTAAGGCACGAGTTAAAACACTTTAATCCGAAGGAATTCTTGAATCCACATGACAAGACTCTTTTAATGACTGTGAGTCTTGTTTAGCTGGAAAAATCGTCAAGAACTCCTTCACTCATATTAGTGAACGAGCAAATGATCCGTTAGGACTCATACATACTAATGTCTGCGACCCTTTCAAAACTATGCCTAGAAATCATGAAAGATACTTCGTTTCTTTTATTGACGATTACAGTCAATATGCTTATGTGTATCTTATGAAACACAAGAATGAAACTTTTGAAAGGTTCAAAGAACTTAAAAACGAAGTGGAAAACCAACTCGCAAAAATACTAAAATGCTTCGATAAAAATAGATGTGGAGAATATCTTAGCTCAACGTTCATCAAACATCTAAAAGAGCGTGGAATTCTTTCACAGCTTAATCCACCTGGCACACCCCAACATAATGGCGTGAGCGAGAGGAGAAATCGAAAATTGCTAATCATGGTCCGATCCATGATGTGTAGAACTAATTTGCCACACTCCTATTGGAGCTTTGCCCTTATGATCGCCGCCCTCCTTGTCAATCTAGCTCCAACTAAAAAGGTAAGCAAAACCCAATATAAGATATGGCATGGGCATAAACCCAATTTGTCTTTCCTTAGAGTATGGGGATGTGATGCATAAGTCACCAGTGATTCTAATGACAAACTCAATCCTCGCGGCATAAAAGTTGTTTTTGTCGGGTACCATAACCAAAGAGGATATTATTTCTTCCACCCTGACACAAATTTGATTTCTATCAAAAGGAAGGGCCACTTCCTCGAGAAAGAAATTCTCGATAAAGAAACTGGATGTTGTTGTTGACACATCAGACATAAACAAGAGCGTTCATAGAAGTAGTAGGACTCGCTTACCAAATTCTAAATACTTATGGCATCTAGATGGTCCCGAAATCCTATAGTAGCCGAGTCAAATGATGAACCTACTAACTACAAATCTGTTGTCTTAGATCCGGAATTTGAGAAATGGCAAGAAGCCATGAACGCCGAGATGCAATCTATGCATGATAATAAAGTCTGGAACTTGCTTGAGCTACCCCCCGAAGGTCGGGTAGTAGGGAGCAAGTGGATTTTCAAACAAAAAACCGACATGCATGGAAATTTACAAACCTATAAAGCACAACTAGTCGCGAAAGGTTTTACTCAAACTCAGGGTATTGACTATGATGAAACCTTCTTGCCCGTTGCTATGACTAAGTCAATAAGGATATTACTCGCCATAGCCTCTTATTATAACTACGAGATATGGTAGATAGATGTCAAAACCACTTTTATTATTGGACACCTTTATGAGGATGTCTATATGGTTCAGCCTGAAGGTTTTGTCGATCCTAAATATCGTAATAGGGTGTGCAAACTGAATAAGTCCATTTATAGACTCAAACAAGCATCCCGCAACTGGAATCTACATTTTGATGAGAAAATCAAAGAGTTTAGTTTTATCAAAAATGAAGATGAGTCTTGTGTTTACAGAAAGTCTAGTGAGAGCACTATATCATTCCTCATCGTGCATGTGGATGATATACTGATAATTGGAAACAACATACATATTCTTAAGGAAGTTACTATTTGGGATCTTGTTTCGCAATGAAAGATCTTGGTGAAGCTACTTATATTATGGGAATAAAGATCTACCAAGATAGGTCTATGCGGCTTATAGGACTAAGTCAAAGTAAATACTTAGACAGAGTCATGGCACGCTTCTCAATGGATAAATCCAAGAAAGGAGGTGTTCCCATTTCTAAAGGAACCGTGTTGTACAAATCGCAATATCCGACAATGAACATTGAAAATAAGAACATGCAAGCAAGCTTCAACAGTTGGTTCTATCATGTACACTATGTTATGCACTAGACCTGGCATCTCGTATTCTGTAAGCATGATTAGCCATTTTCAGCAAAGTCCTGGCGTTGCCCATTGGACTACAGTGAAGAACATTCTAAGGTACCTGAAAAGGACCAAGAATATGTTCTTAGTGTTTGGAGAAATGGAATAAGAGCTCACTGTAAGGTGTTACATTGATGCTAGTTTCCAGATTAACCGAGATGATTCTCGCTCACAATCAGGATTTGTATTCACTCTTAGTGGAGGAGCTATTTACTGGAAAAGCTCCAAGCAAAGTGTGGTGGCGGATTCCACCACTGAATCTGAATACATAGCTGCATCAAATGCTGCTAAGGATGCTGCTTGGATGAAGAAGTTCATTACTGACCTCGATGTGGTTTCGAGTATTCATAAACCAATCGAGGTGTTCTGTGATAACACATGTGCTATTGCTCAGGCTAAAGAGCCCATATCTCATCACAAAGCCAAGCACATTCAAAGGAAGTTCCTCCTTATACGAGAAATACTAGAACGAGGAGATATCACAATTATCAAAGTAGACACAGATCATAAACTAGCAGACCCGTTCACTAAGACGATGAATCAGGACCAACCCAGGGATGCTATAGGTCTCATATTAGCTACTCATTTGTTTCAATTTAGTATTTGGATGTATGAACTTTTAAACACATTTACTTTTGAGTTCACTTTTGATATAATGGTTAAATGCAAACGTTCAATATTATAACTATGTTCATTTTAATATGTTTAATCCATGAATATTGTATTTTAAATTATCCGTAGTCGGTCAGACTCATGGGAACGATTTCGAACTAAGACTATTCTGACTTTGGACTTAAGGAGTTGACATCCAACTCACAGACCTCATTATGAATGACGTTGGATGTAACTTGCATCAAATCATCTTCATGGATCTTAGTCATAAGATGTTTTGATATTGGTATACTCATTTAGTATCCTTAGACCTGAGATACATATTAGAACTTTCGTTTACTAAATGCTATTCTTTGATTAGTGTCAACCGTTTTCGCGTAACTGCCGGCTATAAAGGCATTGGTTTGGAATATTCTGAAGTTCAGTGGGAGTTGTATATAATCAAGATGGGATTATGTACTCTTACATGATAGTAACAGTTAGACATCTTGGCACCCTCGTTGATTCAAACAGGTGAGTTTGAGGCCTCACCCAAACTTACTGTGTGTGTGATTGGACCACTTTGATTCTAGATCGAGAACAATAATGATTGAACGCCATATGATATTGAAACTGATCCATGTCTCACTGTTCAATTGGTGCCTTATATGAAAAGGATAGATGACGATTACCATAAGCTCATTATCTTGCGATAGTGTATTCCAAGATGTTTTGGTTAATGACTTTAAAATGTCATAACTTGTTGGGGTCAGCCATGTGTAGCTAGAGCACCGCTGGCTGTAAGTGATAAGGAACTTAACCGGGAACCGTCCAAGTGGGAGACTGTTGGATATTATGGACCGGTTTGGTTAAGTCAACACGTCCGACCGAGTTATGACCCGTGAGTGTTAAACCTTGGGTCACGAACACCAAATACGCTTAAGTTAGCTAACCGATATTCACTAATAATAATAACGAGATGGACTGGGCTTTAGATTAGAGATGGAGTTGGTGGCCCGGTTAGGCTAAACCAATATAATTAGTTTAACATAATCACAAGTTGGAGACAAGAGAAAAACCCTAGCTACCATCTCTCTCTCTCTCTCTCTCTCTCTCTCTCTCGCCTACTCCACCGCCAGCCACCATACCAGAAACCGCCGAAGGCCGCCACCATCTGCACACCGGAACCATCGCCGTCGCCGATGCTTTTGCGCCGCCATTGTCCAGCCACCGCCCCACCACCGTTGCTGTCGGCTGCCAACGTGCACCGCCACCACCTGGTCTCGTTTAATCACCTAGCGAAGTTCGGTGTCTCAACTGATTATTTATTAACTGATGTAAACTTAAATATTGCCGGTTTAGATTTTAATTTAATTTGTTTGGTTTCGTATCGTACTTGTATTTTTTGTAAACGGATCCTGTATGGTTTCATAAAAGTGATGATTACTCATTTTTTTATTCCGCTGTGTTGATAATGATTAATATGATTAATAATTAAGAAACTATAATTAAAACCGGGTTTAGTTGTTAAACTGTTGACTAATCACCACTGAAACCCAAAAATAACTACTTCCAAACTAAAAGGTGTATTTAATTAATTTAAACAACTTGAAATTTTTGATTTTCTATTTAGTATACAAATGATCGAAATCCTTCAGAACATGAATTCTTTCTTAAATGTGACGATAAAGTAGAGTTTCTGTTCAAATACGAATACTTTTTGAAATGAAAACAAAGAGAATTGTCATTATTATTAGGTTTGTTGTTATTTTTATTTGCATTTACTTATTTCCGATTATAAGATGTTCTAAGTATTAATTGTTGATTTGTATTTTGTTATTATTAGTTTTTTTCTTTTACTATTATAAGTATATGTTATTATTTTGTTGTTGATTATGAACCTTTTATTATTATTAGGTTTTTTGTTTGTTATTATAGGACCTGGATCAAATACAAATAACTTTTATCGTGAGAAGTGTATAAATAACTAGAGTAATTATTTTAACACTAGAGTAATTATTATTACACTATAAATTTTGAATTAACGTAATTATTATTACACTATTTTATTTTTTATAACATAAATACTCTAGTTTAAAACTGTAATTACTCTAGTTATTTGTATGTTTAGTACGTTACTTTATTTATACCGGATCTCACCCCTGTTATTATAACACATCGCTTATATAAATTGGTGTTGTTTACTACATTCTCAAGTTTGGTAAATTAGTAATGTTTCCTACATTTTTTTGATTAAGATTATTTTGTACATAAACAATCTCCATAAAGCATATTGATGGTTTAGTTCTAAGAGGCAGCTTGTCCCAATGGCCAGGAACATGATGGATAACCCGGATGTCTTAGGTTCGAATCCTGATTCAGACCGTATTTTACTAGAGCATTAAAGTCTGTCGTGCCTTCAGGCGGGGTGAGCCAACTAGGTTTTACCGGGATCGTCAAGCCAAACTCGGATGCCACGTGGATCCCGATCATGTCAACATAGTTGGCATGAGTGGGGTAGCAGGGTGCGGCGTGTTCGCGCAGTGAGATAACTTAACTGTGAAAGTCACCGATAAAAAAAAAAGGTTCTAAGAGGCACGCTTTTTAATATACTAAAGTATATCAAATACTAGATTTTATCTTACGTATTACGGAGGTTGGTTTACATTATTTGTTTATAATATTTATATATATTTTTTTAGATTTTAAATTTATTTATTGTAAGTAAGTTAATAATATACTTGGGGTTTAATGATGCAAGAGTTTCACAAATAAATAAAATGTTACATCTTGGTTTAAAGGCTATATTGGTGAGGCCTATGGACCGCTTACTTTTTTTACTATAAAATGTTTATTAATTATAAATAATATACTTTATAAAAAGATATTGTTTTTTAGTAATCCCTATTTTATAGGATTTTCATATCAAATATTTGGTGGGATTAATTTTGAATTTAATGGGATATTATAACCCGTTTAAGGGCTATATGGGTTTAGTGAGACATATACCCGTAAATTCGGGTCAAATGTATGATAAGCCTTCATTTATAAATAAAATGATCTGGTGGCTTGAGAAAATGTAAGAAGCAAATAGAGAGTTTTTAAATGTTTCAGTTGTATATATCTATAATATATATAACCGAAATCTTTAAAAACCCTCTGGTTGCTCCTTATATTTTCTCAAGCCACCAGATTGCATTATTTGTA
This sequence comes from Bidens hawaiensis, assembly GCF_021521415.1. Classification (NCBI taxonomy): domain Eukaryota; kingdom Viridiplantae; phylum Streptophyta; class Magnoliopsida; order Asterales; family Asteraceae; genus Bidens; species Bidens hawaiensis. Next base: position 34,646 of record NW_027501567.1, on the reverse strand, counting down.
AATTGAGGCTTCTCATGCATTTGATCCGAATTCACGGGTATGGGTCTTACCAAACCCAGATATTCCTTAAACGGGTTATAACATCTCTTTAAATTAAAACCTATTCTCACCAAATATTTGATATGAAAATCCGATAAAATAGGGATATACTAAAGATTAATATATGATTTATTTAATATATATATATTATAATTAAAAAACAATTTTATGGCATAAAAAATAAGCGGGCATGGATCTCACCAAACCCAAATAGCTTTTAAACGGGTTGTAACATCTCATATATTTGTGAAACTCTTTCATCATCAAATATTAAGTATATTAGCTTTAGAAACCCGTGTATTACACGAGAAAAATTAACGTATAAATTGCAATAAATAATTTAATACAAATATAAAAAGATAACAAAGTCTCTTTATATTATGTAAAAAAATGTTTTACAGATATAGTCGTTTTATATAATCAAATATATTGAAATTTTAAATCGAGAATGAGTTGTTCTACCATCGGTATACCATATGAAGCAATGCCACTGGAAGCAACATTTAAAACAATGATGCCTTTCGATGTGAAAGATGTAGCTAAATTTTTTCACAAAAATGTTATACATTCTATACTTGGCTATAAACAAAAAAAACACACCAGATTTTCCTTTTTGAACAGCTTTCCTGTTGTCCTTATAAACACAATATTGTGTCATCTATCACAATTGTCTTATAATAAATATAAAAAATGAAAAATTTGTCTATGATTTTTAAGACTATATATGTGTAAAAAAAATTATTATTGTTTTCTTCAATATAAAGATGTCTCAAAAAATTAAAAATGTTAATGTACTATTTAAACATAAATTCTTTTATATATACATTTCAATTTTAAAGAAAAAATATATTTATGACACGTAATTATTATATTAATTTTGTAATATTAAGTATGTTTAAAATATAATTTATGGCAATAATAATTTAATCAATGGATGGAGATTAACCAATTAATACGGTATGTTGAATTTATAATAAATATTATATTTAAATCAAGATTTTTTTTCTTTTCCGTCAATAGAAAAGAAGTGATTTTGACGGGAATTTAATAGTAAAAATTAATTTTATAATAGCACGTGTTCAGAATTATTTCATTTTATTAGTATAGGTATATTATTAACTTCTATACAATAAATAAAATTAAAATCCAAAAATATATATAAATACTATAAATAAATAATGTAAAATAACCCTCCGCAATACATGGGATAGAGCTAGTTTAAGATAATAAAGGGAAGGGTTGTCTCCATTTAAACTAGGGCCGTCTAAACCGCTCGTCGCTTGAACTCGCTCGCCGCTCGCTCGGAAAATGCTCGCTCGTTTTTTCGCTCGATTGAAAACGAGCCGCTCTGCTCGGTTCGGTTTGTAAACGAGCCAAGCAACGAGCAAAGGTCTGCTCGGTTCGGTTCAGCTCGAATATTTTTAATTTATTTTATATATAATTATATATGAACAAATATATAAATATATAGACAAAACACATAAATATAAGCTTACAATTATTTTTACTCATTTAGAGTTTTAATATTTCATATTTCATCAATGTTATAGTTTTATTTGTTAGTTTCAAGTTATTACAATACTAGAAGTTTGTTTACATGATAATTATATCTCACTTCAAACTTATTTTTAATAAAAATTTACAATCTATTACCCGTTTGTCTAAAAATTATTAATTTAGTTATAAAATATATTATTTACAACCTTTAAATTTGTTTCTTATTGAAAATTTTAAAGTGAAAAAGAAATAAATAATGCTCGAAATCGCTCGATATTCGATCGAAAATGCTCGATTCGAATTTGGCTCGTTTCGGTTTTCGCTCGGTTCGAATTTTAGCCGTTCGGTTCGGTTCGCTTGTAAACGAGCCAAGCAACGAGCAAGCCTTCGCTCGGTTCGACTCGGCTCGTGAACAACCCTAATTTAAACCGTCTCTCGGAATATCTATAGGGCCAGAAGGGGCCACAATGCCTCCTTTAGTTTGGGCTCAGAAGTTCTTAACATGACACAAATTGTTTGAATTCCATTCCCACTTTACAGGCAACCACGTACTTTTATGTTTTTATTTGCATTTCGAGTTTTTTTGTGTTTGCTTATTATTCATACATCAACTAGGTCATAAATACGTAAAGTAAGATTAAATAATTACTTAATGCATTTATTATGTGTATGATTATGTTAGGGTTTTTGTTTATATTCTCCTTCAATCTATGGTTCAGTATAATTGATGGTATTATGATATTCTAATTATTATTTGAAGTTTGATGATTTGAAATCAGTAACTAATATATTTTAAAAACCTTAAAGATTGTCGGCTGACTTCTAATTCTTCTTTCTTTATCATCTACATGTAAGAATTGATTATTTCTTTTGAAATATATGGTCTTTATTTAATTTGTTGTTATTTTAATTTAATTTTTAATCAGTTTAATTTTATTTATATGTTTACAATTATTAATGAATCTTTTTAAGTAATTTTAGTTGGTAATGTTTTATGTAGTATTATATTTAGTTACTAGTTTAATCCTCCCGTGTTACGGGGGTTTATTCAAGTTTTTGTTTTTATCATTTTGCTATTATATGATGATTTATTTTATTTTTTAACGTTGTTTAGTTTTAATTAAATACGTTATATTAGTTTGTTATTATATTCTTTAACGTTTGAGTTTTTTCAATTGAGATGTGTAGGTTTTATAGATTTTTAACGAACAAACATAAACAGACATGAGCATGTTGATTTTTTTAAATGAACAAATATGAACACAAATATTTGTCTAATGAAAAAGGGGATGTTAATGCAGTTGACAATGGTGGTTAGTATCGGAAGTTAACCGGCGATGAAGATAGATCAGCAATAGAGAACATATAAAGAAGATAAATTAAATTAGGGTTTAATGATAGTGTTTACCAATAAATGAGATCTTATAACCTATTTGAGAGCTATTAGGGTTTGGTAAGACTCATAACCTGTGTAAATTATTCTTTGATGATTAAGGGGTTATTTCACAAATAAATGAGATGTAATAACCCGTTTAGGAGTTATCCGGGTTTGGTGAGACCCATGACCCGCAAAAATTATTGTTTGATTATAAAAGAGTTTCATAAATATATGAGATGTTATAACCCATTTAAAGGCTATCCGGGTTTGGTAAAACCCATACCTATGAATTCAGGTCAAATGCATGAGAAGCCTTCATTTATAAATCAAGCAATCTGGTTGCTCTAGAGAATGAGGGGAACAACCTGAGCGTGACACATAGAATTTTATGGTAAGCAATTATATAGATAGTTAAATATTAATTTTAGTTGGTAAATGTACTCTTATTCTTTAAAAGTTCTGACCTTTTCAGTTACGTCAGGTACTATTTAGTTTTCCAGAAATAATGCCATAACATTTAAGTTTTCACATGCATGGGCCATGGGTAAAATAGCACTAGACTTTGTAGGCAACTTCCATATGCGTAAAGGACAACATACAACTTTACTTGGTTACGAAATTACATGGAAATCTAGACAAGACCTTCAAAAAGTAAATGGCAACGTACAACTTACTTTTCTTCACTTAGAATGGTCTATATGATGAGGGGTATCGATGCCCTTTTCACAATATCATGCCAGAGTTGTAATATTCGTCAAATTTCAAACCCGAAAACCTAACCCTGACCCATCGCGCGACCCGTATCCCCCAATTAACAATCAAAACTCGTTTAAACTTCGAATTCGATTTGGAAATAAGCATATTCGTAGTATATCCGACTCTATGACGCGAATACTTGATCAATGACGCGAAATAACCCATTTGAGAGCTATTAGGGTTTGGTAAGACTCATAACCTGTGTAAATTATTCTTTGATGATTAAGGGTTATTTCACAAATAAATGAGATGCAATAACCCGTTTAGGAGTTATCCGGTTTTGGTGAGACCCATGACCCACAAAAATTATTGTTTGATTATGAAAGAGTTTCATAAATATATGAGATGTTATAACCCATTTAAAGACTATCCGGGTTTGGTAAAACCCATACCTATGAATTCGGGTCAAATACATGAGAAGCCTCAATTTTTAAATCAAGCAATCTGGTTGCTCTAGAGAATGGGGAGAACAACCTGAGCGTGACACATAGAATTTTATGGTAAACAATTATATAGATAGTTAGATATTAATTTTAGTTGGTAAATGTTCTCTTATTCTTTACAAGTTCTGACCTTTTCAGTTACGTCAGGTACTATTTAGTTTTCCAGAAATAATGCCATAAAAGTTTTCACATGCATGGGCCATGGGTAAAATAGCACTAAACTTTGTAGACAACTTCCATATGCGTAAAGGACAACATACAACTTTACTTGGTTATGAAATTACATGGAAATCTAGACAAGACCTTCAAAAAGTAAATGGCAACGTACAACTTACTTTTCTTCACTTAGAATGGTCTATATGATGAGGGGTATCGATGTCCTTTTCACAATATCATGCCAGAGTTGTAATATTCGTCAAATTTCAAACCCGAAAACCCAACCCTGTCCCATCGCGCGACCCGTATCCCCCAATTAACAATCAAAACTCGTTTAAACTTCGAATTCGATTTGGAAATAAGCATATTCGTAGTATATCCGACTCTATGACGCGAATACTTGATCAATTACAGCCAAATTGATCAAAGCTCCCAAAAATAACATAATCAAACCCTAATTTCGATTATCAATATAAACGATTGTTATATATCAATTCAACTCGTCCACAGCATCACTGAACCATCGCTTACTAAACCCCCATCATCAATTTCATATTCGTAATCAACCCATCAGTATTCTGATTCAAAGTTAGGCCGATAACTTCTGAGTCTCGTTCAACAACGAATCGAAAGCTTCAAGGTAATTAAAGTATATCACTTGTAAGGCCCCGTTCCGGTGCCTCACTTTAACGTTCGATTTACTCATAAACACAGTTCTAAATATCAGAGTTAATAAAAATATTCGCGGAATATTAAAAACATTCAAACCATTTCATTACATAACCATATTTCTTGTCTTAACGAGCATTCCAAATCATTTGATATAAAACACTGTCTTTAAAATAATATAACATTTCCTTGAGATGCCAGCTTCTTCAAGTCCATGCCATGTGCCTCCCCTCAAGAGATCTTCCTCATTCTACTCACCTGCGTGCATACTTAAAGTCAGCTACGATGAGTGAGTTTTAGTTAATCATACAACATACAGTCTATTCTCATACTTGCACGCGAGCCCGAAGGTGTGTACGTTATTCATACCTTGCTTGACATACATAACTATCCATACTACTTAAAGAACCTTCCGCCATATAACCTCACAGATATTATAAGGGTCTGGTCCCCAACATCACATATATTATTAGGGTCTGGTCCCTACCATCACAGATATTATAAGGGTCTGGACCCTATACTCACAAATATTATTGGGGTCTGGTCCCATTTAATTCATGCTACTGTAACATACCTGTCTTTTACATATTTTCTTTGACAATACGTGCAATCTCCGAAGAGCGTTCACGTACCGTCAACATATCATACTTACTTCGTACTTATTCATTCATACATCATTTATACATCATATATATATATTCATACATACATCATTCATACATCATATATATCAATCATAACTTTAACTATTACCTGACGGTACATGCAGTATCCGAAGATCGTTCACGCACCGTCAAGCGATCATCATTCATACATCATGCTAAGCATACACTTACCACTTAAGGTAAGTGTATTAACTATCACACCGAGTATGCACACAGTCCCGAAAACATAACAAGGAAGTGGGGCTAGAAACTCACCTGAACTCGATTACGTTCACCGTTAACTGTTACCAGGTATTTTAGTAGGAGCGACCCACTTCTTATCCTTCTTCTCTTCCACCACCACATCATCCGCCGACAAGTCGTCGTAAACAATTTCCGCGAGCCCTATAGCGGAATCAAAAGTACCTGGTCTACCAGCCTTGACTAAGACGCGAACATTTTGCGGCAACCCCCTAAGGTAGCACTTGATCCGCTTGGCCTCTGTGTTCACCAAGTCCGGCACCAACCTTGACGTACGTTTGAATTCAGTGGTGTATTCGCGGTGTGTCATCTTACCCGCCTTCAGACTCAAAAACTTCATTTCCTTAGCTGTGCTCGACTAACTGTATAACAATTACACATATCAATTAACTATCACTACTCACATCGCGTTTATAGTCTAGTTATAACCCTCAACAGCATGACTCTTCCCACACCTATAACAAACGTCTGAACCCTTACTCCACCTGCACTCGCCACCGTGCATCTTTCCGCAGGCTCTTCTCCCAAACTCTCGGCTGTTTGCTCTTGGGGTTCCACAACTGAGTACCAGGTATTTTAGCAGGAGTGACCCACTTCTTATCCTTCTTCTCTTCCACCACCACATCATCCGCCGACAAGTCGTCGTAAACAATTTCCGCGAGCCCTATAGCGGAATCAAAAGTACCTGGTCTACCAGCCTTGACTAAGACGCGAACATTTTGCGGCAACCCCCTAAGGTAGCACTTGATCCGCTTGGCCTCTGTGTTCACCAAGTCCGGCACCAACCTTGACGTACGTTTGAATTCAGTGGTGTATTCGCGGTGTGTCATCTTACCCGTCTTTAGACTCAAAAACTTCATTTCAACCCTCTCAACCTCCGCATCAGCACAAAACCTCTTCATTACCAACTCCTTCAAATCATCCCACCGCATAGCTTTGATCTCCTCACGGGTCTTCCTCTGTTCAACAGTTTTCCACCAGTACATTGCTTCATCAAGGAATGATTGGGTGGCAATACCCACATCTTGGTCGGGACGACATTCGTTAATTCGGATAACCTTGTCCATCGTGGTTATCCATTGGAGAGTAACGATTGCGTCTCCCAAGCCAGTTAGCTTCGGCGGGTCACAACCTTTAAATGACTTGTAGTTGCACCCACCTCGGCCTCGTTTCCTGTCATCGACCTTTACCGACTTAACCACACTTGATTCCTCCTTCTCCTCATCATTATTCTTCTTACTCTTTTCCCCCGACTTCTCAGCAGTCTTTTAGGATTCCAGTTCTTCGCAGCAGCTGATACCGCCTGAGCAATGGCAGCTTGAACGACAGGGCCAAGTTGATACCCTTCGTTGTTACTCGGATTTCCACCGGCTGCACTTCCTTCTCCCTCAGCGTTAGTAGTTGCTTCTACTGACGGTTCTCGGACAACGCGTGGCCTACCACGACGTCCCGTACGTCCTCCTCTTCCAGCAACTTTCTTAGCTCCAGCGATTCGTATTCTATAAGGAAACATAAACATCATCACTTAAGGAACCATTTAGTACAAGGATAGTAAGGCTAACAGGTAATAACAGTGGCCAGCTGTGATTAGCTGATCACGTTACTCTTCGTGTCCTATACATTTCCCTTTGTGAGTCCACTTGTGCTAGTTCTACTTCTAAAAGTTAGACAATCAAACCGTACATATCATCACATACTCCTATCCCTAGCAATTTAATATAGCATTCATACATTCTTTATTCAGCAATCATGCAAACATTCATTCATTATTCTACTTTACATGTGAACTTAATCACATACTTTACCTTTACTTAGCTTGCTTGAGTGACACATGGCGTTCTCGTACTGGCATCTTCTTTCTTTTATTACTTGATCCCATTCCTTGTTCGAGTCTAAGCATGTAGGATGCTTAAATCTCTCGAACTTTGATCTGATACCAACTTGTAAGGCCCCGTTACCGGTGCCCTACCTTGGACGTTGGATTACTCATAAACGCAGTTCTAAATATCAGAGTTAATAAAAACTTTCGCGGAATAATATAAAAGTCAACCATTCATTACAAACATCCATAACTTGTCTTTCAAAAACATAACATAAAACATAGTATTTCAAACATCACGAAAAATCTCCAGATGCCAGCCTCTTCGGATCCTGCCATGTGTCTTCCTTAAGCCAACTGTCTCAGTCGATTAGCCTGTGTGCATACTAAAAGTCAGCTACGCTGAGTGAGTTCTAGTTAATCATACAACATTCAATACATTCATAACTACGTACTTCCATACGTACTTCATACTTTCATAATTCGTTCATAATATACATACTTACCTTCATACTTTATTCTAAATACTACTTTACATTATTCTATTCTGCCTCGGATATTATTAGGGTCCGGTCCCTTTTTCTGCCTCGGATATTATTTGGGTCGAGTCCCTTTTTCTGCCTCGGATATTATTAGGGTCCGGTCCCTTTTCTGCCCTGAGTATTATTAGGGCTCAGTCCCTTTCTGCCTCGAGATTTATAAAGGGCTCGGTCCTTTTTCTACCTTGAGTAATATTAGGGCTCAGTCCCTTTCTTCTGTACCTGGCTATCTCTTACATTCCTTCATAACATACATATGTACCATTCGTACATTATACATAACATTATAATTTGACAGTACGTGCAATATCCGAAGATCGTTCGCGTACCAACAAGCAATCATTCATACTATATATACGTATCGTTCATATCCCCAAACAATCACCCAACGGTACATGCAATATCCGAAGATCGTTCACGCACCAACAAGAAATCATTCATACTTTATATACGTATCGTTCATATCCCCAAACTATCACCCGACGGTACATGCAATATCCGAAGATCGTTCACGCATCGTCAAGCATTCATCTATACATAATCATATAAGGCATACACTAACCACTTAAGGTAAGTGTATTAACTAATCACATCAAGTATGAACACAGCCACGAAAACATAACAAGGAATAGGGCTAGAAACTCACCCGAACTCGATTACGTTCACCGTTAATTGTTATTCCTTTCCTTAGCTGTGCTCGACTAACTGTATAACAATTACACGTATCAATTTAACTATCACTACTCACATCGCGTTTTTAGTCTAGTTATAAACCTCAACGAACGGGGGTCCGGGGGCAGAGCCCTTGGCAGCGGGGTCTAGGGGCGGCAGCCCCTAGCAGTGTCCAAGGGGTAGAGCCCCTGGCTGGGGTCGAGCTGCCAGGTCAGCTTGGAAAAATTTTATTTCCATTAACTGTCTTATCACATTTTTCATTGGAATTTTAAATTATTTTCTAATTCGCTAACTCATTTTCCCTAACGAATTAAGCCAGATTCGTTAACTAATTCATTATATTTCATTATCTAGTTCGTTAGCGGATTCGTTATTCTGGTTCGTTATCTCAACATGGTCTGGTTCGTTACTTGGTTCTTAACGAATTGGGTTATCATAACGAACTGGTCCTTGCAACGAATTGAACCCTTTAACGAGCTGGTCCTTTGATGAATTTGTTCATGTAACGAATTGGACCTTCCAGTTCGTTATCTTCTTTAACGAGTGACTATAACGAATCAAGGGTGATTCGTTATCTTCTCCCTTAACGAATTGAACACGAACTGAAGCTAGTTCGCTCTGCTTTCAGTAACGAATAACATGGCGAATCACCCCTAAGTCGTTAAATCCCCGTTAATGAATTAGGGTTAGGTCAGAGAATGTCAGGAACATTCTCTGACATTCCCTTTACCTCGTACCATTTCCGGCCCCGTCACCAGAAAAACGCGGTTTCGCCGAAAAAACGAGTTTTGACTCGTTTTCACCGTTTTTCGCCTCGTTCGATCCAGATCTGAGCTAGGGTGACCCCTAAGCTCATCTTAGGTCCAATTTATACCCGATTCCACCTGGATCTCGTGACTTAAAGGTTTAACGGTGTCGGCTCGTCGTTTCGTGACCATATCTAACGGGTTTGAGCTCATACAATATCATACTAACAATACCTTGGATCGGGATCGGTTTTCCTTTTTGATTTCGGCTAGAGAGAGAGAGAGAGAGCAAGATGAGAGAGAGTTAAGTGTGTGTTTTGGTGGTGTATGGAATACGTGTAAATGAATGAGAAATGGGTAATTAAGGTTTATAAGTCCATGGTCTTTTCCTTCTTTCCTTCATGACCCAAGTCCATAACCCATATCCATTTTACCCAACACTAGACCGACTCATAATAATCCATATTCTCCTTTTATTAACCGAAACTAGAAAAACGGGATGTTACATTTAGTTTCTTGGTTTTTTTAAGAACTTCAATTTGATTATTACGGGTCAAAAGTTGGTAAACAAATATTTTTGTACAATTTAACTACATTTGGTTCAAAGTTTGCTACGGGTAAAAAATGGGTAATCAAAATATTTATAAAAGTTTGAGAATGCAAATATATTTATCGTCAAACTTGTTATGAGTTTAGAGTTTTGACTTGAAAATGTAGAACAAAAGAAAGTTGGAATTATGCTCAAGTGATTAGTGATTAAAATATTGTATGCGAAGCATGTCATACAAAATTATGCTCAAGTGTAGAAAAACATTCAAAAAATTAAATGGGTTAGCGTGTTATATTTTATGTTATCATATTGGCAAAGTCGTTAAGCCCATCAAATCTTATTCATGGTGTAGCTCAAAATTGTTATTGTATGAGAAGTATTCTTCGAAATTGGTTCATAAGCAAAATTCTTCAATCATACTGTTGGTACATGTTTGTCAGTAGTTCATAGTCTTGTAATTGTAATCGAGTCTGTATTGTAATTGTGTATTTGATTATGTTTTTGTTTGTGTAACTAGCGAAGTTGTCAACAAGTTCGCTCAGGCGAACTTGTTGAACAAGCGAAGTTGTCAACAAGTTCGCTCAGGCGAACTTGTTGAATATGCGAAGTTACAGACAACTTCGCCTGTGGCGAAGTTGTCGTGTATATATTGATTGTTACAGCCGAATCGTCGAGGTTAAGCAGTTTAGGGTTTCAGTCAAGTGTTCGAGTTTAAGCAGACGTGTTTGCTAGTTCCAGTGTCTGTAATAGTGACTACGAGTCACGTGTTTGGTTAATAATATTACGTGTTTGATTCATTGCTTGTGTCATTCTATATCTACACTCGTAACCTACCTACGCAGGGATTCCGCACCTGCGTTGTTAGAGAACATCCCGTGTACGATCCGTTCCAGGAACCTACAATTGGTATCAGAGCAATCGGCTCGATTGTGAGGTTCGGGATTTCACGCGGGTGTAGTTTCGTCTCGTTTGACCTATTCGCGAGACGTATTTTTGTTGGGATTGTGTTCTACTAGTGCTTGACAGTCATTTTCAAGCCTTAGCATTGATCGGGAGCTTCTGGTTTGAAGAAAACAGATCTGGAAAAACTTCCAGGTTCATCGGGCGAACTTGCTGATCTTCAGGCGAAGTTGTTGAATTCAGGCGAAGTTGCCGTCACTGGAATTAGGGTTTTTGGCGAAGATATAAAGTTTGGCGAAGTTAACCACAACTTCGCTCAACTCATAAGTTCGCCTTAGCGAAGTTATCCACAACTTCGCTTACTACCCAAGTTCGCTCAACTCATAAGTTCGCCAGAGCTAAGCGAAGTTAACTTTAACTTCGTCAATTCAAGCGAATTAAAGACCTCAGCGAAGTTCTCTGTTCAGCGAAGTTGACCTTCAAGCGAAGTTATCCTTAACTTCGCCTACTGAGCTGTTTTAATATTTTCTTGTTTTTTTCAGGTTTTTCAGGTTTTACAAGGATGTCATCGATCAACATCTCCGATTTGGTCAAGATGGAAGTTGAGGCAGGGTCAGCCACTAAGGCCCCGAGGCTTATGAAAGGAACTGACTTCGTGGCATGGAAGGATCGATTCATCCAATACATCAAATACCAGGATGCCAAAATGTGGGTGTGCATCCAGGATGGATATATCCCTCCTACTATGCAATACGAAGGCCGTGACGTAGTGAAGAAGTACAGTAAAATGGAGGACGAAGAAAAGAAAATGTATGAGGCCGAGAGCAAGGCCCATGCAGCGATAACAATGGCACTTCCTCAAGAAGTTCTCCATACGTTCCGAAAGTACACTTCTGCAAGAGAGCTTTGGGATGCTCTGGAAAACAGATTCGAGGGGAACGTAGGTATCCGTGCCTCAAAGATTAAACTCTTGAAGACCCAGTTCTCCGTCTTCAAATATTTGAAGAATGAATCTTTGGATGATATTATCACCAGATACTATCATCTAATGACAGAGCTTAGCAATTATTCGATTGCCTACCGAGAAGAAGAGATCGTCGAAAAGCTTCTCGATGCTCTCCCACCGAAGTGGGAAATGTACACCGTCCTTATGAGGGAAGACAGAGACTTTCCTAACTGTGATTTGGAAACTGCAGTAAACAAGCTCAGAACTTATGAGCTCAATATGGTTCGAAAAGAAACACCAACAGACCAGATACAAGACCCTGGTATGTATGGTGCAAAGATTAACTCAGGCTCAAGCTCGAGACCTGAATCTGCAGCTTTTTACTCAAAAGGGGAGTCAGGTCCCGACTCTCCTCATGATGGAAACGTTTCTGTAAACACGAATGGTGATGTATGTTTCGTTGCTGGAGGATCTAGTACTTCAAAGCCTCAAGCATCCACAAGTAGTTTTTCTGTAAATGCATCAAGCAATAATTATACCAAGATGCCTATGAGTGTAAAATCTGCTGAAGAGCAGTTTGCAGTCTATGCTTCATTTATTGCTTCCTACGAAAACTACATCCAGGGGAAGATTGTGGACCCTGCTGTTCTGGATGAGGATTATGACCAGATCGATGCTGATGATCTGGAGGAGATGGACTTGCAATGGCAAATGGCCATGATAGTGAGGCGAGTCAAGCGTTTCATGAATAAAACGGGGAGAAAGTTCGTTGGTGGTCGGCCCGGGTTCGACAAGTCCAAGGTAAGGTGCTACAATTGTCAACAGTACGGGCACTTTGCCAAGGAATGCAGAAATGAGAGGGTTGAACGTGGACAAGGTCGACCTACACAACACTCAGGAGTTAACAGAGAGATAAATGCCATGTTGACCAGAGAGGCAGGAGAGTACAACTGGAATCAACGCCCAAGTGGTTCTGGTGAACAGGCTAACATGGCTGAGACTGAAGCTGAAGAATGTGAGAAGGTTGAAGAAACAGAGAAAGCGAATGAAGAAGAAACCGCTTTCATGGCAAATGACAAGGATAATCGCTCCGAGGTAAGTCTTAAGACTGTTTGTACTAGTTGTGAGAATTTGTCTGAGCAACTCACAACGATAACTGATCAGTATGTCAAATTGGATGCTGAATTTAAAACGATTAAAGAAGATCACCATTTTACTAAAGCCAGAGAAAACAGTTATAAAATTAAAATTAAGGCTTGTGAAAAAGACATTCAAAGTTTAAAAACCAAACTTGCTGAGAAAGTAGAAATTATTGATCTTAGTTATGAAGTTTTGGAAGAAAAAACTAAAGTGATTGCTGATCGGGATAAACAGATTGCTGACCACCAGGTAAAGGTGGTGGAACTGAACCGCAAACTTGAGCAGTTCAGGAATTCCTCGGCCATCCTTGATCACCTCGTGAGTGATCCAGGTACCTCTGCAAAGAGGGGAGGAATCGGATATCACGAAGTTCCACCACCCTTTAACCACAATTATACTTATAATCCAAGTGTTCAGAAATCTGTCGATTTCGAAGTTCCTCAGACAACTCCAATCAAGATTACAAAACCAAGTGTTAGCTGTGGCGAAACAAGTACGCCAGTTTCTAGTGTAAATCTTTCTGTTTCAAGTCCGGTCTCATCTGTTTCGGATAATTTGTCCGAATCTGGTCAGACAAAAGAAAAGGTAGAATTACCCACCAGTGGAGATAATGATAAAGTAGCTAAAAAGAATACTCCACTCAATCCGTACGTCCCACCTTATGTGAGACAAACGGATAGTAAAACTGCCTCTACATCCAAATCAACATTTGACAAGAAAGTGGAGAGACGATGTTGCTTTAGATGTAACAAATTAGGGCATTTAGTTGCAGACTGCCCTCTGAAGCCGAGATTCAGAGGTGTGAGGCCTAACAAAACTGAGAATAAGCGTAATTTTGTAAATGCTAAAATTGGAAACTTTTCAAATGTCAAAAATGTACCTAATTCAAGTTTTCATAAATACAAACCTCAGTTTTTCAACCAAACCACAAGATATAACTCTTTCAATTCTCATAGGTTTGGAAGGCATTACACTCAATCTGCAGGGAGATTCCCTAACAGGACGTACAGAAATTATCCTGATGCTAACTTGAGAAAGCCAGGATACGGGATGTATCGATCCAAGACCAATTGGTCTTGGGTCCCAAGATTCTAACTCTTTGTTTTATGGTGCAGGAACAGTTGAACAGGGCTGCAAACAATCTTTGGATTGTAGATAGCGGCTGTTCCAGGCACATGACAGGCAACAAACACTTGTTGCAAGACTTAAAACCTGTTCAGGGAGCTAGAGTTAGTTTTGCTGGTGAAAGCGGTGGAAGGATTACCGGAAGAGGAACTGTGTCGAATGGGAGAATGACACTTGAAAATGTAAACTTTGTGGAGGAATTAAAGCACAATCTGCTGAGTGTGTCGCAGATCTGTGATAAAGAATACACTGTCCATTTCACTAAGAATGAAGCGATTGTATTGAAGCCTGGTTTTCATATACCAGAAGAATGGATAGTAATGAAAGCTCCACGTGAAACGAATACATACGTGATGGATATGAGGTCTACTGAAATGGCCACCAGAGAATCCTGTTTAATGACAAAGGCAAGCGAATCAGAATCAGAATTATGGCACAGGAGAATGGGACATATTCATCTTCGTAAGATGAACTTCATTGTCAAAAATGGGCTTGTGATGGGCGTTCCCTTAAAGAGTTTTAACTTTGAAGATAAATGCATAGCGTGCAAGAAGGGAAAACAACACAAGAAAAGCCATCTCACCAAGACGATCAACTCAATTGCTGGTACTCTAGAACTACTTCATATGGATCTCTTCGGTCCGGTGAATGTACAAAGTCTAGGCGGTACTTCTTACTGCTTGGTGATAACTGATGATTACTCGCGATACTCGTGGGTATATTTTCTGAAAACGAAAGACGAGACGACTCAGATGGTAAAGAATCTCATTACAAAAGTCGAGAATGTCATGAGTAAATCAGTTAAATTCATCAGAAGCGACAATGGGACAGAGTTCAAGAACTTTGAGATGGAAATCTTTTGTCTACAGAAGGGTATTGAGCATCAATACAGCGCTCCGTATACGCCACAACAGAACGGAGTAGCTGAAAGGAAGAACCGAACGTTGATTGAAGGAGCCAGAACTATGCTGGCAGACTCAAAGCTTCCTGTGATGTTCTGGGCTGAAGCAGTGGCTACAGCCTGCTATGTTCTGAATCGGGTGTTAACAGTTAAGAGACTTGGAAAAACTTGTTACGAGCTTATGCACGGTAGGAAGCCCAACTTGTGCGGTCTTGAACCATTTGGTTCTCCTTGTTCGATTTTGAAGACTAACTCGAAATTTGGTGAAGTAGCCGATGAGGGAATCCTAGTCGGTTATGTTGTTGGGACTCCCAACAGACGGGTCTTCAATACGACAACTTGCAAGGTGGAGGTGGTTTGTAACACCGACATTACTAGTTACCAACCGCCAAAACCAAGCAATGGACCTGCTGAGCTGTTTGACTATGTTAAACTTTTTAAGTCGTTTAACGTACCTAATTTGGAAATTGCTGAAGAAGACGAAAGAGTTGTGACGAAGATGATATTTGATGAGGAAGAGGAGCTAGTGCAACATCAGATGACAGAAAAATCTCAGCCTTCCACATCAAACTCTATTGATACCCCTGCGGCCTCAACTGAAGATGAGTTTATTAATCCTTTTCACTCTCAGCCTGAAACTACCATAGATGAGATCTCTTCAAACTTGGAAGAAAATTTACATGTCGGTGCTGTTCCGACCACGAGAATTCACAAAGATCACCCTTTGGAGAATGTTATAGGTGACGTGTCCTCGGGTGTACAAACCAGAAGTAGCCTGAATGAGCACACCTGTGTTTATTCAAGCATTAAAGATACAGGTATTATGAATGAATGTTTGTACTCTTGCTTCATAAGCCAAATTGAACCGAAGAATTATTAAATGGCTTTGAAGGACAGCTCGTGGGTCGAAGCTATGCAAGAAGAGTTGGCTCAGTTCGAGAAAATGGAAGTTTGGTCTTTGGTTGAAAAACCAAAGAATGTGCATGCTATAGGCACGAAATGGGTGTTCAAGTGCAAGAGAGATGATAAGGGAATTATTGTGAGAAATAAGGCGAGGCTGGTTGTTAAAGGTTTTAATCAGCAAGAGGGTATTGACTACAATGAGGTTTTCGCTCCTGTTGCCCGGTTAGAAGCGATTCGATTGTTTTTGGCGTTTGCTGCTTTCAAAAAGATGAAGGTGTTTCAGTTGGATGTAAAGAGTGCGTTTCTTAACGGGAAAGTTGACGAGGTTGTGTATGTTGAGCAACCACCGGGTTTTCCTGACCCAGACTTTCCTGATCATGTATACAGGTTGAGCAAGGCGTTATATGGTTTACATCAGGCACCTCGTGCCTGGTATTCAACGTTATCGGACTACTTGCTGGAAAATGGTTTTGAAAGGGGTTTGATCGACAGTACGCTGTTTGTGAAGAGAGAAGGATGTGACTTCTTACTGGTTCAAGTCTACGTGGATGACATCATTTTTGCTGCATCAAGAGTATCCATGTGTCAAGATTTTGAGGCTGTCATGAAGAAACGATTCGAGATGAGTGCTATGGGTGAACTAACTTTCTTTCTAGGATTGCAGGTTGATCAGAAGAAAGATGGGATGTTCATTCATCAAACAAAGTATGTTCATGATGTGCTGAAAAGATTCAAGATGGAGGACAGTTCTCCATATGACACTCCAATCTGCGTCAATCACAAATTGGGAGCTGAATCAGATGGTGACGCAGATGTGGACCCTACTCTGTATCGGGCGATAATAGGTTCTTTAATGTATTTAACTGCTTCTAGGCCTGATATAATGTTTTCTGTTTGTCTTTGTGCTCGCTTTCAGGCAAACCCAAAGGAATCTCACATGAAAGGTGTGAAGAGGATTTTGCGGTATCTCAAGGGCAAGCCGAAACTAGGATTGTGGTACCCAAAGGGAGGAGACGTTGAACTGGTGGCATATACTGATTCTGATTATGGAGGTTGTAATCAGAGTCGGAAGTCGACAACAGGAGGCTGTCAGTTTCTTGGAGGAAGATTAGTTTCCTGGCAGTGCAAGAAACAGACATCAGTTGCAATTTCAACTTGCGAAGCTGAATACATGGCAGCATCCAACTGCTGCTCTCAGGTTTTATGGATTCAGCAACAATTGCGCGACTATGGTCTGAATTTCTTACTCACTCCTATTTTAATTGATAACACTGCCGCCATCTCAGTAATTAACAATCCCGTGAAGCACAGTAAAACTAAGCATATTGACATTCGTCATCACTTCATACGGGATTGTGCTGAGAAGAAACTGATCAAGATCGAAAAAGTTGATACACTTGAAAATTTTGCTGACTTGTTTACAAAAGCGTTTGATAAATTCAGATTTCAAAACCTAATTGAGCTAAATGGGATGATCAATCCCGAGTAACCATGTCTTTGTTTTTAATTCAAAAAAAAAAAAAAAAAAAAAAAAAAAAAAAAAATGTGTCTTTATTGCTTAAAATTAGTCGGTTACCTCAGTTTGATGGACATCTCCTCGGATATGTTTTGGTCCTTGCTTTCGACTTAGGAAATGAGGATAGCCATTAACCGGAAGACTGAAAGTAACTGGGGCAGTGTTGACATGTTTTTCTTTCAGTTGCTGAAAATTAGTCGGTCATTCTTAGTAAGAAGGACACATACTTGTATGTGGTCGGTCCAGCTGATCCAATGGATCTTCAGGATAGCCGTTTACCTGATGACTTTGACATGATTGGGGCAATTGAATTCAAAATTTTTTTTTAGGGAAATGAAATTACTTTTCAAGTCTATTACTTCGTAAGAAGTTCTTTGCTGTGTTTAAAAGAAAATTGATCCAACCTTGGAAAATGATATATATACTGACTATGTGTGCCTAACTAGTGAAGTTATTAAGCTTAAAAGGCTTTAGAACAGTCATTGTATGTCATGGTAATTTTAATGGTGCGTAAAAGTAGATGTGATACTAACTTAAATTTACTCGAATTTACGTGGAAACTCCTTAAGAGTTTTGTATGTCTTCATACATATCTTTTCGAAGGATAGGCAGAAAAGCGACTACCCAGTCATACACGAGCCCGTGAGTGTTCTGATTCCCGTGAAGAAAGCATTTCAAGATACTGCAGTGATCCAGATTCGGGACTTGCAGTGATTTAGTACTCCGATGAAAATTCTTATGTTTGATTAAAAAAAAAAAAAAAAAAAAATACATGTATAATTTTTGTACTTATGAGAAATAGTGACAATAAACACGAGAACCGAAACGTCTCAAGATTTCTCAAGTTTGGAGTAAGAAGAAAACGGGAAGCAGACAACGAGTATCTACAAGTTAATCAGACACTATGGGTCGAAGTCAATTCGGGGTGACTTGGGTATAGCCAAATACGCTTTGAGAATAGATAGAAGGCATCATTACCTCTGAGTTGTTGCCAACTTAAATTTTTGAGCTTAACTGAACCTTAATCCGTATCACAGAAACAATGAAAACCATTTAAGTTATTACATGCTTACAACCTGTTTCTCTATGTCATAATACAGCCAAACACGGATCCAAGTGACAGTCACATAGTTAGTATGATTCCTATTCGGATCTTTTCTAAAACGTAGTGGTCCCTGACTAGACTGAAATTTGATCCCTTATTTCGTTAAAATTTTATAAGTATTTTCTGTTTTTGTAGTTATATTTTTATTGTTGGTTACTGGTTCTTGATCATTTTTGTTTAATTTTTTTTTGGTAACTTATAAGGATAAATTCAAGATTATTCAAACATGAAGGGCTGATTTTGAAAATTACGGGCGAAGTTGTTGAATTTGGCGAAGTTGTGCTTAACTTCGCCTAGGCGAAGTTAAGCGTAACTTCGCCTGAACCAACTTCGCCCTATATAAGGGATTTTGGAACTGAACAGTTTCATCTTTTTCTATCTTTCCGGCGAACTTATCCCTTAAATTTTTCCGGCGATCTTATTTTTCAATTTCGATTTCGATCTTGTGTTCCTTTGTTTCTACTTTACTTGTGGTATGTGTTGTCAAAACATCCTTTCATTCTCGTTATAATTTTAACCGGTTCGAGACCTCGGGTCGTCGAACACTCGAAGAACCCTCGAAACCAAGGTTTTCGACCTCACGTTACGTGTTCATGGACGACCTTTTCGTCCATACACCATTGAAATATGTTGTTCTTCATGTTTATATCGTCAAATCGGTCCGAAAACATCGGATTTCGACCTCTGAATCCGAACAGTCGCCGATTCTGTTTCAGGCGAAGTTATGGTTTTGGCGAAGTTAATCTCAACTTCGCCAGACGCTTAAGTTCGCCTAGGGCGAAGTTATCCACAACTTCGCCTGGGCGAAGTTAACCACAACTTCGCCGTGGCGAAGTTATCATCAACTTCGCCTTGGCAAAGTTATCCACAACTTCGCCCTGGCGAACTTAACTGTAACTTCGCCGTGGCGAAGTTATCCTTATCTTCGCCTATATCCTTTTCTTTTAACTGTTTTTTTAGACGAATTTACTGATGATGCGAAGTTGTCCCCAACTTCGCCTCAACTTTAATTTCGCCTGTGTATCTTACATCACAACTTCGCACTTGCTACACTGCGAACTTGTGAGTTACGTAAAACGTCTCTAACTTGATTTGTTTTGTGCAGATATGGCTGCAGTTGGAGGAACTGGTGGTGATGATGGTGATGAGCAACGACAATTCTTTCCAGCTCATAACCAATACATTACTTTGGATCCAGACGCACGAGGCGTTGAAGACTATAGGGAGATTATCACATTTCTCCAACGATCACGAGTTTTTCACGCGATCACTAATACACTACCCATATCTCTGCCCAACATTCAAGACTTCTGGCAGACGGTGTATTATGATTGCAGACCTGAGCCTCCAGTGATGCGAGCAACCGTCAATGGTCAAAACATACAGTTTTCTTCGGAAGACATTCGGTTGGCTCTGCAGTTCGGCAATGAGACACGAGACGACCCAACGGAGTTCGTAGCTCCTTTCCGTGACGGAGCATACTTGAGAATGGGTTATTCGGGTCCGCTGGGGGACTCGCAGAGGAGGAAAGGCTTTCTGCTGGACCAATGGCGTTTTCTGATGCACGTGTTAATTGTGTGCATGTCCGGCAGGAAAGCAGGAACAGACGGGATGGGTGCGACGATGCAATCTGCCATGACGGCCCTGACTTACAATCGTCGTTACTCTTTTAGTCAGATGATTTTCTATGAGATTGATCGTCAGAGACGGGCGACGGCGCGAGAACGATTTATCATGTATCCGCGATTTCTTCAAATGATTATTAATCATGTCGCTCCGTCTCTACCGCAACGGCGCCCTATTCGATATGTTGAGTGTGTAACAAAGCGTATTTTTGCTCAATGTAGGACGTCGAGCACTCGTAGCAACCCTGAACGCCGTCCAAGGCATACTCCACTTTTCGGGTATCTCATCAACCCGGAGTATGTTCCTGCAGGAGGGGACGAGTTCAGGGATCCGCAACCACATCAGGCGGCAGCACCTCATGCTGTATCAGCTGCGCCTGTTGTATCTTCTGCTGCTGTGCCAGCTACTATTGCACAGACTATGTCCACGGCTGAAAACGTTGATCTGGATGCTGCTTTCAGTGGACACGGTTTGTTTGATATGGATATCTCGGGTCCTCAAGTTATGGATGCTTCTATAGCAGCTACTTCGGTAGCTGAATCCGAGTTAGATGAAACGTTTGCTGAGGCCAGACGGCTAATGGTGACTCGTGAAAGGATTTCGGGTAAGAGGCCGAGAGTTGAGGACGAGGAGGGAGATGAGGAAGAAGCGGTACAACTTGTGATGAGACGTTCGCGACGAGAACGACTAGGTATGGCTACTGGAGCGGGGGAGACTTCAAGGCATGTACGTTTTGCTCCGCCTGTCTTGTCAGGTATGTCACTTCTTCCTACTACTGCACAGGTTACGACTGTCGAAGCGTCAGCTCCAGCAGTGGTGTCTCTACCACCACAACCGTTTGATCCACCGGTGGTAGTCGCACGCTTCGTTGATTCGACTATCACAACAACTGCAGGGTTACCAAGTGTACCACCTGCGGTCACTTCTGCTACTGATGTTCCACCAACTCCACTGCCTACTTCAGATGCTGAACGGATTACATCACTAGAGCGTATTGTTGCCGAACAGTCTAAGACTATTGAACGCCTAGTGGAATCCAATCGACTACAAGCTGCCCTCCTGGTTGAACACGGAAGAATAATTGATGCCTTCAAGGAATACTTGGCATCTCAGGGGGAGAAGACGTGTAGGGGCGATGAGTTGAGAACGAAAAGACGAGAAGATCATGACGATGATCCCAATGCACCTTCGGGTGCAGGTGGTGAGCTGCCAAGAACCTCTCAGGCTCTTGGGGCTTCCACAACTGAGGGGGAGTCTACAGATGTAGCTGGTGATGTTGTTGTTGGTATGGGTGATGATGCTGATGTTGAGGACGTTATCGATGCTTTAAAGGAGTTGGATGATGAGGAAGACGATGAGTTTATGGATGATGACGACGTGTTGCCCGTGGATGAGATTGAGAGGATTGGGGAAAAGATTAATGTGGAAAATGTGTTAGAAGAAGGTGAGATAATGGATGATGATGCTGAGCATGACATTCCCGAAGTGGAAAAGTCGGGTGTTGGTGATGAAACGGTGTTGGATGAGACGGTGTGGGAAGAGCAGCCTAGATGGAAGGAAGAATATGCTCATTGGTTTGTCAAGACCAAGAAGCCTGCTGTTCCAACCATGTTCAGAAAGAGCTACAACATTAAAGGGTATGCAGAGGCGAAAAAGGGGATTATTTGTTGGATCTATGATGAACAGCTCAAGTTGTTTGTGGTGAAGCGTTATGATGGCGTTCAATATTTCAAGAGAATGTTGAGATCGTTCAACACATTGCCTGAATGCGAAGTAAAAGATTTGGCCAGGTTGGGCCTGATAAACCGAAACAACGACAATATGGCTAGAATGATTGAGAAGATAATGTGGAAAGAAGGAGTAAAAGAAAAGAAGTTTGAGTTGCTAAAGCCACAAAAGGGAAAATTAGTGAAGGATACAGAGAGAGGTATGAGAGCAGATGGTAAACCGTGGATGGTGATGAAGTACAAACCAGTCCGATGTATCAAGGAGGTACCCATGAAAGCTATGCCTCGAGATGTGCTGAAAGATTTGAAATGGTGGTTTGTGGACTGTGAGACTGCAGAGGCAGTAATGGAGGACGAGGATGAACAAGAACTGCTTCGGGTTTACGACCCGATGCATCTTGTTAACCTGTCGCAAGCTGATCTGGAAGTACTCAACAACAAGAAGATCTTCTACATTCCTGCTTGGAAGGATCAAGCTAGGAGATATCAAAGTGTAGTGTCAGTATGTGTGAAAGAAGGGGCGCACGCTTAGAGATGCAGATTACAAGACTCGAGTTTTGAAGAATCAAGATATGAAGCTACTGCCAAGGGGGAGTCTGTTGGTACATGTTTGTCAGTAGTTCATAGTCTTGTAATTGTAATCGAGTCTGTATTGTAATTGTGTATTTGATTATGTTTTTGTTTGTGTAACTAGCGAAGTTGTCAACAAGTTCGCTCAGGCGAACTTGTTGAACAAGCGAAGTTGTCAACAAGTTCGCTCAGGCGAACTTGTTGAATATGCGAAGTTACAGACAACTTCGCCTGTGGCGAAGTTGTCGTGTATATATTGATTGTTACAGCCGAATCGTCGAGGTTAAGCAGTTTAGGGTTTCAGTCAAGTGTTCGAGTTTAAGCAGACGTGTTTGCTAGTTCCAGTGTCTGTAATAGTGACTACGAGTCACGTGTTTGGTTAATAATATTACGTGTTTGATTCATTGCTTGTGTTATTCTATATCTACACTCGTAACCTACCTACGCAGGGATTCCGCACCTGCGTTGTTAGAGAACATCCCGTGTACGATCCGTTCCAGGAACCTACACATACATATATGATACTGAGAATGAAATTTCCAATAGATAGAGCGTTCTATAGTATGTTTTTGTGCATACATTATTTTTTTATTAAGTTTCTTTTTTAAAATATAAATTATTTTGTGATATAGATAAAATCAATTCATGTACACATAATATTGATACAAGCATAGATGTAACATATTTTTCCATATCATTATGTATTGTTTTATATATAACTTTATTATTCAGATTATCATATGTGTTACATAGGCTCTAAAGCTAGTACAATAATAATAAAAAAACAAACTAAATTAAATATAAAAACATATAAATAAAAACTAAAAAATTTCAACTATTTTTAGTTGTCGATGTCACTGTCATGTTGCTTGTTCCTCCAAAGTTGTTCAACCAAATCCGATCGAAGACTAAAATTCGTTTCCCTTCTTCGTGTTCTTAATAAATAGCAAGTTTCTCATCTTCCTTTAGCATTGAGATCGGATCTGGCACATCGTTGTACTCACCTTGACAAATTGCTCTACCCGAGTCCTCAAATATCATATTGCGTTAATAAAAGTATGCATTATGTTTTTTAACTTATCCATTTGGTGAAAACGAGCTGGATGTCTAGTGATAGATCAACGTTTCTTTAATACCCCGAATGTGCTTTCAATGTCATTTATGGCCGACTCGTGTTTTTTCTTGAAGTATTGACGTTTATCGTCACTCGGGCACATAAAGCTACGAACCAACGTGGCCCATTCCGGATAAATACCGTCGATTAGATAATATATATATTCGTAGTTGACATCATTCGTGGAAAATGAGGTGTCGGGTCCAACTCCGTCTATGAGGCGATAAAAAATAGGGAACACATTTATCACAGCTACATCATTGTTTGCACCGGGCATCCCAAAAAATGTTGTGTCATATGCAAAGATTTAATGATGCAACAGCCTCAAGCATAATTGTTTGGATATCATAATCACCTTGATGATATTGACATTGCCAAGCCACTGGGCAGACTTCCCAAGGCCAGTGTGTGCAATCGAGGCTACCAAGCATCCCGGGAAAATCGTGGCTTTGTTGATGCACCTCGTATATTTTTTGTATATCACTTTTAGTCGGCATCATCAAATTTTTTTTTGATATAGTTGAGGAATATCTAATATTAATAATTCTAAGGTCGGTTTATAAAATTTACACTAAAAATAAGACGGTTTATAAATAAATAATTAAAATGATAATAATACTCACATTCACAGAACATGTGAAGGGCTTCACGAGGCACTCTCTCTCCAACATCTATATAATATTTTTGATTTTTTTATTTAATAGTCAAATAAATAGCCGTTGGGAGGGGCCCACCTCCTTTTCTTCTCCACCGCACCCATCGTCCGGACCATGCCCTCCCTCACCGCGTCCCCACCAAGGGAGCCCATCGACGCCCAAAAGCATCCTTTCCGCCCAAATCGAAGGGTCTTACGATATTACATGAGAAACACATGCCATAGTTGTACGGATTAGTGCGAGTACAGTTTTTTAAATTAATGAAATTTAAGTGTATGTGTAGTGGGGCGACAAGTTAGTGGTTTTGAGCGACTTTGGATGACATACCTCCCCTGGGATATGTTGGGGCAATTCACAGGGGGTGCGACCTACATTTGTCCCCGGTTGGGTTACAAAGAAAAATATTATTTTATTAAATGGACCAATGGCAACTTTTTTTTTTCTTTTTTTTTTTGGGGGGGGGGGGGGGGTTGAGCTACAACATCACTACACCCCTAAAATGAAAATAGCTCATCTACTGACGTGGTGTCACGTGCCGAAAATTACCCCATTTGGTAGTTCTCCACTACACATAGCCTAATTGGAAATATTGAACTTTAAATGCCAACTCATGCTATAGCATACCAATTAGTTCATGAACGAATTGATAATCAAAACAAAAGTGAACTACAATGAACTCTCATATCATTTTAATCAAGAAAGTAACTGAAAGCTTGATTACAACAATAATCCATCATACAATCCCAATCATAACTATGAATTTACGAAGGTAACCCAACTTGACAAACATGTAATATCAGTTATACTATAACACTAATTATTGCCCACAAACACATTACATAATTAATGAATATCACGGGTTCATATAGGTCTAACCCAATCACCTACATATAAGAAACCTATTATAAGGAAATTACCCACAATTAACCCCAATTTCCGGCTCGAAATTAGAAGGTCTTCAACGACGAGCAATCTTCTAATTTCATCAAACTTGATTCAACTGTGAGCTTTCATAAGAATATCGGTTCGATGTTCTTTTCATTAATGTGTTTTACCGCTAACTCATTTTGTTCCACACATTCCCATATATAATGAAACCCAGATTTAATGTCACACCCCAATCGACAACATACGTCGGGGCAAGACAGAAATTGTTCATAGCACATTATACCACGTGTTAAAATAGTTGTTAAATTCAATTCGATATCAACCAATACATGGATACAATTAAATAAATTGTTTTATAGTAAACTAGACCCAGTCATGCAATTCTATGTCTTGCACCAAGTAATCTCAACAAACAAATTTTCAATATCTGAAAAACAAGTGAGAGTGTTTGCTAAACATAGTTGGTGAGAACTTACGTTTTAATAAAATAAGTTTATTAGTTAAAACATTCCATATGTATTAGTTTACCTGTATATTTTTGTGATTACAACGAAATCTCCGACATATTTTGCGAGTGGTCTAATCCACAAATTGACTAATATGCTTAATGTTTAATGATCGCCAGATTCTGAACGCACAGGCCTCTACCTGAGACCTAAGTGGACGGGCCGGGCCAATAGATCTATCATCATACTACCATAGACTTAATGGTTATGCATGGGATTGATTATGCACTTGTAATAATCACAAACAAATTAATGGCAAATAAAGCTTTAATCAAATAACATGAAGACAAAATGACAAAACTGGTCCTTTACGTTTGCAAGTTTTTTCAATGAACGTCTTTTAGCAAACTTAATAACTGGAAACATCCTTTATGTTTAAAAACTCTATCATGTTTTGTCCTTTAACCCTAACCCAAATAAGTTTTCACGTTAAATCTGGTCATGTGCCTTGCACATGAGGGTATTTTTCTAACTTCACATGTTTATTTAATAATTAAAACTTAAAGAAAAATACTTTAAAAATGATTTCTCTCTCTTTCTCTCTCCCTCTCTCTCTCTCTCTGTCTCACACACACACACACCCACCCTACCCCCACCTCCTACCACCGACCTTCGTCTGCTACCCATCTCTGTCTAAAATTATTCTTACAGTAACCTCCCCCTTCTTCTCTCTCTCTGCACAACCACACCTGATAACATCGCCACAATACCAGCCAATCACCTTCGCGCCACACCGCACCACCAAACTACCACAATAACACCACTGCACTTAGGATCCAAAATTAGGGTTTCCAGATAGCAAATTAGGGATGAAATTAGGTTCTCGGGGTACCAAAACCACAACGTCTTTCAGATCTTAAAAACGGAACCCTAATCGAGGTTTTGTTACATTTACTGTGCTTTCATTCATATGGTCGTCGGTCTGATTGGATTTCTAACCATCGTATGATATTACAGACACCACCAATCGCCGCCAAAAGGGACTTTTTATAATCGCCGGAAAACGATAGGGGTTGTAACCTATGTTGCCGTCGCAAACGAGCGTCCTCACGATGCGCAAAGCCCATTACTGCATACCATTTTTGTGGTTGCCCTAATGGTGGTGGTGGTGACGATGGTCGTGGTGGTGGCGGTAGGTAGCTATTATGGTGGCTGGGTGAGAGAGAGGTGAGAGAAATAGAGGAGAGAGAGAAAGGTTAGAAAAATAGAAGAGAAAGAGACAGTGAGAGAGTGAGAGTGTGAATGCTACATATATATTTTGTTAGTTATTAAATAAATATGCGAAGTTACCAAAATACCCTCATGTGCAAGGCAAATGACTAGATTTAACGTGAAAACTTAACTGGGTTTGGGTTAAAGGACAAAACATGATAGAGTTTTTAAACATAAAGGATGTTTCCAGTTATTAAGTTTGCTAAATGACGTCCATTGAAAAAACGTGCAAACGTAAATGACCAGTTTTGCTATTTTTCTAACATGAATAATACATAGAATATATAAGTTTGTATAAGTTTGCTTATTTTCTACCACATGAGTAAAAACATTTAAAAAGGGGCTATGAACTCACCTTTGTTGTTGATGAATTGTGACTTGCAACACTTTGGTTTAGAACCCTAATGATCAAGAAAGTTTTTATTAGGATGACACTTTATTTCTTTGGAATAGAATCTCCAACACCAAGTTCAAGGAAAGGTAAGTGGGTCCATTGACACTTGGACACGCCACTTGGTTTTTCCTTAGGCCGTAGCCTTGGTGACAGATCCCCTGGGTATATATCTATAGATTTGGTGTCTGATTGGAAATACAATTGGGTTTTAGGGTTTCAAATGATAACTTTATGGTTTAGGGTTTTAGACGTACCTTTTCCAGAAGAAAAAAGGTTGCTTGTTGTTCAAGGCATGAATTTTTTAAAATAGTAAAATCTATGAGTAAGATCACGAAAATTTATATGTTGTAACCGTATAATTTGGTTAACTTATATGTTGTTTATACGAGTTAACTATTTATTTAACAAAAAGAAAAGTCGTAGACTACCGAGGGGTCTGATTCAGATTCAGTTTAGTAGAAAAATCACCAAAAATCGATACTTTAACAAATTAAGGTGATTCTAGTTGGAGAAATTTTCTAATACACGTATATACAATATATCCAAAATTGGTCCTGATTCGTAAACATGGCTGACTTATGACATTGTTTTGAGACTAAAGCTCTTTGTCAGTATTTATAGCTAGACCATTTATTAGAGAAAAATAGCAAAATTGTTTTTAAAGGTTATAAAAGTTTACACCAAACATTTCAGAGATACTAGACACATAAAGAACCAACATAGGCTTTTGAAATTCTTATTTGGATATATTATGACCGAAATCTAAGTGTTAAAAACAAATGTTTTTCTGTAGAATCGAATCCATGGAAACAGTTTAGTGTTCCTTGGATGTTTTTAGTTTATAAAAAAACAAAGCTTGATGTTGGGTCTACTTCTAATTGGTTTGTACTTAGTTATATTTTAGTGTAATTCATGTTTGGATGTGTGTATGTGAACCGAGATCCCTTTATGATCTCGGTGGGCTTTGGCTTTATGTTGGGCTAGGTTGTGGGTTTTCTCTTATATACATAGATATCATGTATAGGGTTTAAGGGTTGGTCGTTCATATCATTGTGGTGAACGTGTGATTTGTGAAACCTAGTGCTTAAGCACCCAACGTTAATCTAATGTGTGTTTTGAAGCATCATCTTGTGTTCTCTACGTATTATACTTGTTTATCTTGAACACCCTACGTTATATTCCGAAATAACACTAGGTTTATTGATATCATACTGAAAGATCCGCACTCGGGACTTACAATTGGTATCAGAGCCTTTTGAACCATTCAAGGCTTGGTTTGATATCCACGGATTCAAGATCTAAGTATGTTTAGTGGTTTTGGTTTTGTTTTTTTTTCCGTTGATCTGTGTATCAGAGAAGAAGAAGTGCAATTTTTTGGTCAGAGTTCAGGTTACATTTGGAAATAATTCAAATCCCATCAATTTAGGGATTTAATTGTTACCAAAATCTTTTGGTCAAATGAGTTCTCGGGTGTCCTTGGCTGTATTTCATAGTTTTCGGCCAATTTTGATCGTTTTCGGCTTAAAACAAGGAGTTTTCGGCCAAAAACAAGTGTTTTCAGCCATATTTGATCGTTTTCGGCTTAAAACAAGGAGTTCTCGGCAAAAAACAAGTGTTCTCGGCTAAAACCAAGTGTTTTCGGCTAAATCATTCAGTTCTCGACCTAAAACTTGTGTTCTCGGTCAAATCATTTGTTCTTGGTCAACGTGGGTTCTCGGAAAACGCTGACTGTGATCTAATCTTGGGCCTGATAAAATTTTTTTTTGGGCTTTGATTCTTGGACTTTAGGATATTTGGACTGTGAAATAAGATGGACCTAATAACTAATGGTAATGGATCATCAAATGCCACACTTCACCAAGAACTGAACTCTATAATGGGAACCACTACTCGCATACCCCGTCTGCTGTCTCATGAGGGGTTTAGCGTGTGGAAGTTCAGATTTGAGAAATATGTTAAAATGAAATATGCTAAAGTTTGGAGAAGCGTAGTTAGAGGTCCTCAAGTCATCACTTACCAACGTGAGAACTCTTAAGAAATTGTTGTGAAGCCGGTTGAGTTGTATGATGATGAAATTTTTTTGCTAAAATAGAGGAAGATGAAATGGCACTTTCAACCTTGACTATGGCACTCTCACCTGAGATTGCTTTGGTTTTTAGAGAACTGCAATCTGCTAAGGCACTATGAGAAGCATTGATTGAAGTATATGAAGGAGAAGACATGAGGAGGAGTCTTCAAGATCTCCTGCGATAAAAAATTAACATGTTCAATCACATTCTGGGAGAGTGTTTGGAAACTCCTTCGTAGGTTCATAGCTCTTGTGACTGAGATGAGATCTGCAAGCGTCAATCTTTCAGTTGCTGAAATAAACAATAAGTTGGTGAACTCATTGTCTCAAAGTTGGGATATGAACGTTACTGTTATTAAGTAGATGAAAGATCTAAACAGGCTGACACTGTATGAGGTTATGGCTATCATCAAGGCTTGTGACATGGATGATAAACAACGGTCTATAAACCATGCAAACTCCTACAACACAGCTGGATACAGTGTTGCCTCAAACAATTCACTTATCTCACAAGACAACTTTTCAATGTTCAAAGCTACCCAAGGGCAACAGCAGTTTCAACCTCAAAATAACTTTTCGATGTTTAAGTCCACTAAGGGTTAATTCTCCCAAGCCTCACCACAACCAGCTCCAGTTTTCTTTGCTAAACCTGCTCAATCTCCTACTGCTGACGTTAAACCTCAATCATCTGGTGTTTCTCCAAGTCAGAGTTCCAGTCAGGTTCCCTCTATCTCAAAGAAAACTCAAGAGAACATTGCTTTAATGGCGGGATTTCTTGAACTACTAAAATGCATTCCTTTCTGGGGATTTGGTTCAACCCGTAGTTGCTGCTGAGCTTGATAATTCATATCGATGATGTAGAAGAGATGGATATCTCCTGACAAATCGCCATGGCAGTATTTCGCGCTAAGAAATTCACTAAAAGAACAGGCAGAACTAATTGGAATGTGCCAAATAATCAGAAGGTGGGGTTTAGTAAAGATACTCTGAGATGTTACAACTGTCACGAGGCAGGTCACTTTGCTCTTGAGTTCACCAATCCAGCTAAGGAAGGAAACATGGAAAGGGCGTTGGTTCCTGTGGTAAATGCTAGAGGAGAAGTTGGGGGTAGTTCGGGTGATGGTGAACGGGGCTTGGTGGCTCAACAATTTTCCTGGAATGATCAGATGCTGCTCTCAACATAAAAAATAAGATTGCTAACTTTGCTCATGTTGAAGATGCTGAAGAAGAAAATGCTGCTGAGGAACAAGTCAAGGAATTTCAATTTTCTTTTATGGCATTTACTTCTTCCAGCTCGTCTGAGGTAAGTTCTCAATTATGCTCTCAAGCATGTATTGATAAAGTAGATCTTTATAAATCTCACAACAGTAACTTGCTTAGAGAAATGGAATCGGTAAAATCTGAAAACCATAAACTTAAGAAAATGAAAAAGCTTATCTAGATAAAATTGAGACACAGAAAAAGGTTTTTTCCAAGCTAAAATCTGATTTTAGTTTGAAATGTTGTCACCATCTTGATGCCAAACAAAAATTGTTGAATTAACTGCTGAACTGGAAGCCTCTAAGTTAGAAGTTTCAAATCTACCTAATAAATTTAAAAGGGCTGAACTTGATTTTAGAAAGTTTGATGGTTCTAGTAAGGTAGTCAATTCCATGATTGAAAATCAGTTATGGTGGAAAGCGAATGAAGGTGAGGGTATAGGATATAGTCAAGTACCCCCACCATATAATGACAACTATACTAGTCTTCCTCTTACCAAAGAGTAGGAAGAAAAGTTAAAAGATATGAAGTATGGTAAACCGGTTAAAAATGAAAAGGTTGACTCAGTAAAGGCTACTGCGTCCACTTCAGAAGTGAACGATTCTAATGTGTTTGCCTCATGTGCAGATAATGTAACCATTGAGGGTTAGACTGATGAGGATGGTGATTCATGTGTTTCTATTAATAAAGACATTAATTCTGATGTTCCTTTAAAATTACCTATTTTGAATTCTGTTATTCTGACTGTTTGTGTGGGCTCTGTTTTTAAGAGCAAAGATACTTGTGTGGTTGATTCCGTTAAAACTTTGAATTAATGCAATGTGGTTTTCAATAAGTTTAAAAGATCGAAAAATTCTATAAACACTCATCGCCTAAGTTTGTTAAAGAGGAATGCTTTAATGACAAACTAGGTGGTAAATCAAATCATGTGTCAAGCAGTAAACATCAGGTAAACCAAACTGGTCCACACAACCGGTCCAGACAAGAAGTTGACCAAAATAAATTCTATATAAAACGTCAAACTTGTTTTAACTATGGCATTCCTGGCCATATTTCTAGAAATTGTCCACATCGTTCATACGTTCCTTATTATGGATTCTATCAGTGGAATATGCCTCGTAATACCTATAATCGAAATTTTAGGTATAACCAGGCTAATCCCTCTGACGATTATTTTGAACAGAAACCAATCTGGTAGGTTTAGTCCTCATCAGACCAAGCCTAACATGTTTCGTAGAGGTGGTAGTAACAGTGCTTCGGTTTCAAAAACGAACACGGCTTCTAAACCGAAACAAGTGGAAAAGACAAAATCATTTGTGTCTCCCACTCAAATACAGAGACCAAGTCATCCATTCATACAAATAATGCCAAATCTTCCAATGGTAGACATGAATGGTTGCTTAAATCTCCGGTAAAAGAGGCATCAAATTCAGTATTAGATCATCGAAAAGATATGTCATGGCAGCTTGTGACAACTTTAAATGAGTCAGGGTCACCCAGTGTAACTATGGACTGGGTACCAAAGTTTAACTAATCTCGCACATCGCGCAGGAACATCTATGGAGGAATATCATCAGACCTTGGTATGTTGATAGTGGCTGCTCCAGGCACATGACATGAGACATTTCCCAGCTACACGACATTCAAATCTTTAACGGTGGTTATGTTTCCTTTGCGGGAGGAGAAAAAGGGAAGATTACGCATAAGGGTACTGTAAGTAACGGTGTTCTAAAATTTGAGAATGTTAATTTTGCACAGTCTGTTAAGCGTGTCACAGATCTGTGATAAAGGTTTCTCAACTCATTTCACTAATAAAGAGTGTTTGATTTTAAAACATGGTATCATTATACAAGAAGACTGGATTCTTGTTCGATCACAAAGAAAAGGTAACGCTTATGTGATCAACATGAACAAATATGTTCCTCATGAAATAATCTACTTGTTTTCAAAAGTGTCAGAACATAATGCCATGCTTTGGCATCGTCGTCTTGGTCATGCAAATGTTAAAAACTTAAACCGCCTTGCTAAAAATGATTTGGTGCGAGGTTTACCCTTTAAAGATTTTGTTACTATTGAAAAGTGTGTGTCTTGTGCCTTGGATAAACACAATTGAAAATCTCATAAACTAAAATTGATTAATACCATTTCATTAGTGTTTCAATTATTGCATATGGACCTTTTCGGTCCGGTAATGTTTCGAGTCTTTCTCACAGTTCTTATTGTCTTGTTATTACTAATGATTACTTACGTTTTACTTGGGTGTTTTTCTTGTCAAATAAGAGTGAAACTGCAGAATTGATTAAGAGGTTCATGGTGCTTATGGAGAATCAGCTCAACTTGAAGCTGAAAGGCATTCGTTGCGACAATGGCACGAAATTCAAGAAATGATTCATTGAATCACTTTTGTTCTGAGAAGGGGGTGCTTTGACAATATAGTTCTGCTCGGACACCGCAACAGAATGGTGTGGCTGAAACAGGTGTTGTTCCTGAACAATCAATTCCATCAAGGATTCAGTGAAATCATCCAATTGAGGATTTCGTTGGTCCTCTTGAACAGGCGTGTCCACTAGTAGTCAGACCGGGCACATAAATAGTTGCTTGTTTCTTGTTTTATTTCTCAGATTGAGCCAAAGTCGTAGAAATGGCTCTTCAAGAAACAAGCTGGGTGGATGCTATGCATGAAGAATTGAATCAGTTTGATAAGTTAAAGGTCTGGATATTGGTTGAACTGCTGGTGGGAAAGAAAGCATTGAATACGAGATGGATTTTCCGAAACAAGCAAGATGACACGTGGGTTATTGTGAGAAACAAGGCACGGCTGTTCGTTCGTGGTTTCCGTCAAGTTTAAGGTTTAGACTATTCTGAAGTTTATGCTCACATAGCTAGACTCGAAGCCATTCGGATTTTTCTGGCTTATGCATCGTTCATGGATTTTACAGTCTATCAAATGGATGTTAAAACCGTTGTAGGTTCCTAGTCGGATCTTCATAGGAGTATCTCATAACACGTAGGTGCGGAATCCCTACGTAACACGATACGAGCGTAAGATGTATAATACGTTAATACCAAACACGAACACATGTTACAATACTAATAAGACACGTTGTATTGCAACACTTCAACACGTGATATTCAATCACAAAAACAAGTTCTCCAATTCTTTTTCAAAACAAGCCGTAAACAAACTTATATAGGCTTCGACAACTTCGCCTAACAGACTACGCGAAGTTGTCTTTAACTTCGCTTGTCCACAAGTTCGCATATATCAGGCGAACTTGTGAGATTACATATCTAAAACCAAAACAAACAATCTAACACGATTACAAACACATACAAATCACTAGATACTGAACTATTGACATTATGCACCAACAGACTCCCCCTTGGCAGTAGCTTCATATCTCTATCTTCAATATCGTGTCTTGTAATACCAAAAATCTCGTGTCACACGTCTTCAAGCATGAACGCCTGATATTTCTTGGCTTCATCTTTCCATGCAGGAATATAGAACATCTTTTTCTCGTTTAGCACCTGCAAGTCAGCTTGAGACAAATTTACCAAGTGCATGGGATCATACACTCTCAGAACTTCTTGTTCATCTTCATCCTCCATAACCGCTTCAGCTGTTTGACTATCAACATACCACCATTTAAGATTCTTTAAGACATCCTTGGGCATTGGTTTCATCGACACTTCTTTCAAACACCGGATCGGCTTATACTTCATTACCATCCAAGGTTTGCCATCAGCACGCATTCCTCTGTCTTTATCTTCAACAAGCTTCCCTTTCTGCGGCTTTAATAACTCGAACTTTTTCTCTTTTATACTTTCTTCCCACACAATCTTCCCAATGATTCTGACCATATTATCATCACTTCTATTAATCAACCCCAACTTAGCCAAATCCTTCACCTCACACT